>NW_007249739.1:928032-943091 GCF_000164805.1 Carlito syrichta
AAAAAAAAAAAAAAAAAAAAAAGGGGTGGGGGTGGGAGCAGGAGCAGGCCAGGAGCGATCTCAGGGTCTGGAGGGCTGAGCCAGACTGCGGCCGGTGCCGCTGATGGCCGTGCCGTGGGAAACTTGTCACCCAGGACACACTGGCTTGGGGCTGGCCACATGCTTTTTCTCTTGACCTGTTTTCTCAGCCGGATGACAGACATGTCCGTCTCCTTCCTTCTCTGGAAGGTGTAGGACTTGTTACTCCCTAAGGTCAAGGCCTTTTAAGTTGTGACTTGACCCATGTGGCTTTCCTCTGGTGGCTTTCAAGCTATGTCTGGGGCCCAACCCAAGGCTGTGTGGAAATAAATCTGGGGAAAGGTGGGTCCAGGGCTCCCTCTGGTGTCCACCGTTCCCAGGGCCAAGGACAGGATGAACCTTCTGGCAGCCTGGGCTGGGCCGGCTCTGCCGGGATGAACCAACCCCCAGGAGGTCACCACCAAAGTGCCTGGGCTTGGAGCGAAGCTGTCCCCTGTCCCCCTGCCCTTAGGGGGTACCAGGCACTTGTCATCTCAACCCAGGACGAGGAACTCAGTCTTTGCTAAGTCCTGGCTGCACCCCTACTGCCCTGGCAAGTCACTGAAACTCCTGAGGCTCCTTTCTCTTTAAATTCTCTAGAGAGAGTCACGCTCTCAGGCTTGCTGCAGGATCAGATGAGACCAGTATAGGGACAGTGCGTTGCAGGCCTGTGAAAGGGACCCATGGTCATGATTAACGAGCTCTGCCCCCCGTGAACTCCGACCTTCTGGCAGCAGAGAGCTTGCCCATCTTGTGTCTCCAGCCCCCAGTGGCCCTCAGTACATATTTGTCCCATGAAATTCATCCATAAAGCACACGAGCTTGTCACGGTCCTACGAGGCAGACAAACCAGGAATGATCGCTCCTGCTTTGTAGAGAGGGCATCTTTTGTTTTGTTTTGTTTTGTTTGCTTGGAGTCAGCGTCTCCCTCTGCTGCCCAGGCTGGAGTGCAGTGGCACAATCATGGCTCACCGCAGCCTCGACCTTCCAGACTCAAGTGATCCTCCTGTCTCAACCTCCCAAGCAGCTAGGACTACAGGCATGTGCCACCACACCCAGCTAATTTTTAAATTTTTTGTAGATGTCTCGCTATGTCACCCAAGCTGGCCTCAAACTCCTGGTCTCAAGCAATCCTCCCACCTCGGACTCCCAGAGTGCTGGGATTACAGGTGTGCGTCGCTGTGCCCGGCCAGTCTCTGGATCCTTAACTCCCAGGAGGTGTGGGTATCCATGACCCAGCCCAACCCTCCCCTTGGGAGGCTTACAAAGGGGAGAAGTCTAGTAGCCATCTGCAAATCTACACCAACCCTAGCTCCCTGTGTTGGACAAAACTTCAGAAAGGCTGGCCCACGAGTGACAAAACACCAGAAGTGATCTCCCAGGAAGCTGGGGTGCCCACAGGCAGAGGGGTCTGGAGAAGCCCTGGGACATCCCACAATGGACACACCCCAAGGGCCCAGAAGTGGCTGTTCTGATCCTTACTCAGGGCTGGGAGGAGCCCGGCGCTGTGGCATCACGGGGAGCCCCAGCCCTGCAACGGGGCAGGCTCACTTCCTGACACCTGTTAAACATCCCTGAGCATCCCGGGACCCCGCAACTCTGAGCCCTGCCGGCACCCCAGCCTGCAGCTGCTCTTGTCCAGCTCCAGCCGCCATGTCTGGGTCAGGGTTGTACCTTCACGTCTTCATGGGCCGTCATGGATGTTTCTGGAACTTTCCAGACCTTTCTGGAATGGCCTCCTGTGTGCTCTGTCGTTCCCTGGCTTGACCCCTCCATCTTGCGGCCTGGGTGTCTCGCTCACGACAGACTTTGCAGGTGGCTAGGCGTGTTTCTACCCAGTTCATGCTCCGAGGAGGTCACCAGACTTTGACATCTGTCTGCCGGCTTCCTGTTCCTCCTGTCTCCTCCTCCTCTCTTGCCGCTGACCCACCTGGAAACCATGTGTACAGCCCTCGAGCCTGGGCTGCCCAGTCCTCGACCTCAAGTCCTGACACCCAGGACTCCATTCACAGCCCTGTCTCCTCCCATCTTCCTCCTCCACACCCAGCGTCCAGCCCACACACTGCCTCCCTTCCAGGGTCTCTAGCTCGTTCATGTATCTCCCGCAGCAAGCTTTCGGGGTACGTATTATCATCACTTCTCTCACTATGTATTTTTGAGCCAAAGTCTGACTCTGTGGCCCAGGCTGGGGTGCAGTGGCACGGTCATGGCTCACCTCAGCCTCGACCTCCTGGGCTCAGATAATCCTTCTGCCTCAGTCTTCCGAGTAGCTGGAACTAAAAGTGCATGCCCCACATCTGGCTAATTTTTTTGATTTTTTCCTGTAGACACGAGTCCTTGCTATGTTTGCCCAGGCTTGTCTTGAACTCCTGGGCTCAAGCCACGCTCCCACCTCGGCCTCCCAAAGTGCTGGAATCACAGGTGTGAGCCACCACGCCCAGCCTCACTTCTGTATTTAGAGGGAGGAAACAGAGGCTCTCAGAGGCCAAGTCCCTTGCCTGACTGGGGTCCCCCTGGCTGTGGCACTGCCACCGTGTGGGTGCATGTGAGTAAGAGCCAACTCTGGCAGCTGTCACAAAATCCTGCAGACGGGTGAACAACAGACGTTGATTTCTCACAGTTCTGGAGGCTGGAAGGTGACATCATGGGGCCAGCATGGCTGGAATCTGGTGAGGCCTCTCCGCCTGGCCGCAGATGGCCGCCTTCTCGCTGCAGACGGCTGCAGACAGCCTCCCTCTCTTCACAAATGGCAGAAAGAGAGTGAACTCTTAGGGCTCTGTGTCTCTCATTCTAAGGGCACTAACCCCATCATGACCCTCCCATCACCTCAACTCGTCAAACTCTAGTGGCCTCCCAAAGGTCTGTCTCCAAATACCACCACCCGGGGGCTCAGAGCACCCAGCCCATGGTGGGGGGGGACACAGTTCAGTCCACAGCATTGGTACTGTAGTCATGCAGGGACAGGTGGGGTGTGAAGCAACCGCATCTCTGAGAAGCAGGTTACCTGGAAACCCCTGAGGCTGTGGAGACCCAAAGTCTCACCTGAACATGGCCAGGACGGGCTGTGACTGCTGACACATGGGAGAGGCTTCCTGTCTTCCGTGGCCCTGGGGCTCGGACAAGCCCAGGGTGGGCACCAGAAGGAAAGGGAGGGACGAGTAAACGCCATTGTCATCATTCGAGGCGGCATATGGCCAAGGCAGGGGTGTGTGAACTTGAACCCCAGAGGGGCTTGCATGAAGTGATGGAAACAGCAGCAGAGTTCAGCCCTTTCCCAGCAGGTGCAGAGGGTCCTGGGGTCTCCTCCCCAGGTCCCCCAGATAGAGCACAGGCTTCCTGGATCTCAGATGGCCCTTGTCACTGAGTAAGGGACGGGCTTCTTTGGGGGACGTAAGAAGCTTTAGTGAATCTTGTGCAAATAAGCCAACTGCCAGAGACATTCTGGGGACCACGGAGAGCCCCTCCCCCACGGGCTAGACCGAGGACAGGGCCACGCCCACCCTGGCCACTCCTGCTGAAGTTCTTTTGGGTCCCTGGCGACCAAGCGTGCGTTTGGTTGGGGCAGCCCGAGGAACAATCCCAGGACTTGCCAGGATCGAGTCCCCAGAGGGGCAGCATTTGGGGCCACGGTTCTGGCCTGCACCCAGGCAGGTGCTGGGGCGTCATTTGGGGCCACGACTCTGGCCTGCACCCAGGCAGGTGCCGGGGCATTCTGAGCCTCAGGGCTTTCCGAGGAGGAGCCCGGGCAAACATCGTGCCCTTCCAGGGACTTGGACCTGAGACCAGGGTGTGCCAGCCAGGGACTGTCCCGGGGCCAGCTGCGGTGTATCGCCACCTGGTGACCGCCCTTCCACATTGCAGCCGTCCTGCGAGGCCAACCAGGAGTCCATGGGGGGATGGGGGGGGAGACAGGTGATAGAGACCCTTGTAGGGTGATGACAGGGAAGTGATGGCAGCAAGGAGGAAGGGGACCCAAGCTGAAGAAACCATTTGGAGAAGACGCAGAGGAAGTTCCCCAGAAATGGGGACGGCAGGCAGGAGGAGGGACCAGAGGAAAAAAAATCCGACTGGGCTGCCAGGGTGCGGTTGGGGGGGGCGTGTCTGGTTGTTCATGCCAATTTTGCAGGCAGCTCTGTCTCCACTTGTCTGTTGACTGAAGAACAGCTAACACCTGCTGGAGGCCTACTGCATGCCAGGTGCTTTGGCAAGCCCTTTGCACATGTTAACGAATTGAATCCTCGACCTGTGTTTATACGTGGGCATTGCAGCATTCCAGCTTTATCTTTAATAAGGTCAGGCACAGAGAGGTCAAGTAACTTGGGAAACTCACACTACTCAGTGGGACCCCAGGCAGCCTGGCTCCAAGACACCTGAGTCTCTGTCCCACCTGCCTCCTGGGGTTGCCTTCTGAAGGTCATCCACCATAGACATGTCTCAGATGAACCCTGGAAATGTCCCCTTAGCTGAGCACAGAGGGACAGGGAGGTGGCAGAACCAACCGGAGGCCTGGATGTGGAGAGGGAAGGCTTGGTGCGAACCCACCTCTGCCCTCTCAGGCTTTGCCAGCCCCGTAGGGGTGTTGAGAAAGTTCAAGTTCATGCCTTGGCCGGGCACGGCAGCTGATGCCTGTAATCTCAGCACTTCGGGAGGCTGAGGCGGGAGGATCACTGGAGCCCAGGAGTTCAAGACCCGCTTGGGCAACATAGTGTGGGATCCCGTCTCTACAAAAAAATTTAAAAAAATTAGCTGGGCATGGTGGCATGCGCCTGTGGTCCCCGTTACTTGGGAGGCTGAGACAGAAGGATCATCTGAGCTTAAGAGGTCGAGGCTGTGGTGAACCTGACTGTGCCACTGGGCTCCAGCCTGAGTGACAGAATGAGGCTCTGTCTCAAAACAAAACCAAAGATCATGCCGGAAAGATGTCATGCAAACCGTCAAGGGCCACACAAAGCAAGTGGTGCCATTGCTATTTACACCGAGTTCACATTACAGAGTCCCAACATGGGGTTTCTGGATCTAGTGTAGAAGAAAAAGGGAGATCTGTGCCGGCTTTGAACCAGGCTCGAGTCCTGAGTGTGTCCGTCTCTGTTGGGAGAGACCAGAGCCCAGCTCAGCCCATGTTAGGCCCTGGCCAAGGTGGTAGCCCTCAGCAAACGTCCAAACAGCTGGCATTTGTCTCCTGGGGTCTCCTGGGTGGCTGTCATGTTTGATCCCACATCCCCTCTGATGGCCGGTATCGCTGCACCTATTTGACAGATGAGGCCCTGAGGCTCAGAGAGGTCAGATGCCTCACCAGTCACACGGAGGGAACAGCACAGCTGGCTTTCAGAAGAGGCCACTCCAAGGCCTGGGCTAAGACTCCGCCCTGCCTGCACTCTGGGCTTTTGGACGGGGTGGCGGGGGAAGGGGCAGTCGACCCAGGAGGCCTGCTGGAGGTGGAGGGCTCTGCCGCTGCCACTATCGGACGGAAAGATCTCTTGAATGGACCCCATAGGAAGCGGCACGAATGCAGGACCCTTGTAGAAAAGCGACACATGCCCAAACGATAAAATAGCTCTTTTTTTATTCACTCTGATTCGAATCATTGGAAATATTCAACAATAAATAAAATAGAGCCGGACGGAGGCAAGCGGGGTCTTGTTCCCCGTCGTCCCAACGCGCGTCCAGCTCAGTGCTCAGGGGGGCAGAACAGGAGGAGAAAGGGCGGACGGGACGGGAGGAGGCGAGCCGGGGTCAGACAACCGACCCCTGAAACACGGGGCTGTGAAGAAAAGTGCTCGAGAAACTTTGGCTTTGAAGGGAGTTGGGTGAAACGACAAAGCGATTGTGCAGGGAGAAGGGGCCGCCCCCATGGTCCCCCGGGCGCAGGCTGGAGCTCAGGACCCCACTGACGGCACAGCCTGTCCCAGGACGGAGGCGGAGGGACAAGCTGGCACACTCAGGCAAGGTCGCCTGGGGGGCTGGGAGGGACAGTAGGAGACGCAAAGCCCCCCCTGCCGGTGGGAAATTCAGTGATCGTTCGGTAAGCAAAAAACCAAAAAAATTAAAAAGCAGCTGCGAATGCCCGGATCCTGCCACCCTGTGGGATGTCACTGGCCGTCCCTGCCTTTTCATCCTAATTCTTTTCTCTGCACGGGTGTCAGGTGACACCCCAGGGGACAAGACCCGGGGACACTGAAGAACCAGGAAGTGGAATTTCCCTTGGAACTGCCAGCCCAGATGGCTACAAAACAGTGTCCACGCCAGACATGAGGTCCCTGGGCTCTTCTGTGGGGCATGGGCAGGTGCTGGTGGCTGAAGACACACGACCCATGTCCAGCCACCCCCAGCTGCACCGTGGCTGCTCGGGGCCGGGGCCTCCCTGCACAAAGTACTTCTTATCCCAGCCAGACGAGTTATTTTGGTTTCTGTCTTATTTTCAAGCTACGTCCAGGTTCTTGGACCAGGGCAGGATTCACGGGGAGGTAGGATCGGCCTCCAGCACCCTCTTCTGGCCACAGCAGGCACTGGGTTCCACCCTGGCCTCCTGGTCATCCTTCCCCAGCAGAATCACTTAGCAGCCCATGACTGCTGGTCCTCCCTCCTTTCGGGTGTCCCTAGTTGATGCTCTAGGTCCTCGTATCTGGCTCTTCCCACTAAGCCTGGCGCAAATGGTCTGCTGGACGATGCCCAGCAAAGCCAGAGTCTCAAAAGACGACCACCCACTTCTGAATGACTTCCCTGCCGTGTCGCGTCCTGCCAGGGAGCCAGAGGCTGCAAACCTGCCGCCCTCGCTCCCCTGCCAGGTGGCTGAGGGCAGGGGAGGGGCGGGACAGGCCCCTCCAGTTCTGGAAACTCCACCTCCTGGCTCTCTGGGGGAGCCTGGAGGCTGCTGAGGTCCCACTGGTCTCCCCCATCAGCCTCCACCCCGGCGGCTTCAGGCTCAGCACTGACCCCTCTGCTTTGGAGACTCCTAGCCTGAGCATGGATCCAAGTCCGCAATGAGCACGAAGGAAGGTCGGGCTGGAACCGGAAGGCGCTGCAGACATTCCAAACCCACCAACTGGACCAGCCCAGGGCCGGTCTCCAAGGAGCCTTCTACCTGCAGGGTGGACAGGGCCCTGGGCTGGGGTTCAAGGTCCGAGGGTGTGCCTGCCACTGCCCAGCTCAATCGGTCCTGCAGGGAGCCTCCACTTTCCTGCTGGTGGCATGCCCGGTGGCCCCTGGGAAACCCTCCTGTCTGACCCCCAGGCATCCTCAGTCCAGGGCTGGGCTCCAGTAGGCTTCAACCAACTGGGGCCTCGAATCCTGGCCACATCAACGGGCTTTTTCTCCATTAAGGAGTCATTGCTGAGCCAGGGAGACACAGAGCTATCTGCCGGTGATGGGAAGGAAACAAGTCGCTTCCACCGTGGGAGGCGGTGAGAGGGCAGAGACCAGAGCCTGCCATGGGCCACCGGGCAGCCTATGTACAGAGACAGCAGCAACAGACACCCGCATTCTGGTGATGCCAGGGGGGGAGTCTCGCTGGGAAAGCCTGCCTCCGGGCTACTGTAACATGGCACCAGGAATGCCCTCTCTGGGCTCACCTTCTGACTTACGCTCGCCATCACAATCGAATGTCACGGGGGCAAGTCACCTCCCTATTCTGGGCCTTGCTTTTCTAATCTGTAAAATGGCAGAGCTGGGTTTGGTGGGCTGGAAGACACCTGACAATGCGAACAATCCGGAGGGGGACAGGAGGCCAGACAACGGAGCCAGGCCAACTTGGTGGAACCCAGAGCTGTGGACTGTCATCCCTTACCAGACTCAGCTTTCCCGAGAAGGGGAAACAGAGCAGGAGGCAATACCGTTCCCTGTGTCCTGCCTACATATGTCAAGTTTGTCCCTGGGATTAACCAATCAACAGATATTTGCTGACGTCTTCACATCCCAGACTGCTGTGGGCCCCTGAGCGTGGAGGAACGTCATCTGTCTAATATCACAGCCCGTGACCAGCCCTCTCGGTCAAGAAAGTCTTAAGTCTGGAAGGATTTTAAAGCTGAAACAGGGTTTTCTTGGTTTGTTTCACACTTTCTGGATTGTGATTTTTCTGAGATGCTAATAAAAGCTATGGGACCTCTCCCCAGAAAAATGCTCCTATGCACAGATTCAGAAGAAAAAAAAAAATCACACTGGGCATGCAATTTCTGGGCAGCTCGAAGTCACCTGTGACCCCTGATTGAGGGCCCGAGTTCCCGTCATTCCTCCCTCCCTGTGTGCAGAAGGAACCCTGAGCCTGGGAGGCAGGTCCCAGGGCTTCCGAGACTGCACCCTTCACAAGTCACCAGGAGGCGGTCACACTTCTCCACTGCAGTAGCAGCCTTTTAGGAAATGCATTCAATGGGAAAAGGGGTTTTTCTGAGGAAACATCAGTAACTGGAGCCGGCAGTTGCCCTCTCCCTACTCCCCACCTGGCCGCAATAAGGTTCCACGGAGCTTTGGAGACTCCTAGCCTGAGTATGAATCCAAGTCCACAGTGAGGAAGAAGGAAGGTCGGGCTAAAACAGGAAGGCGCTGCAGACATTCCGAACCCACCCACGAGCCCCACGGGGTCCGCCACCACCAGCCCCAAGCCCCAACGCCCCAAACCTAACGATCCCTGCGAACTTTCCCTTCAGCCCTGTCCCCAGCAGCTGGAGGAAGCAGCTGTGAGCTCAGTTACAGTCCCAGGACCAGCAGCAGAGCCAGGGTGCACACCATGTCAGTTGAATGTTTCCAAAATCAATAAATAATCAGGAAGGCTGAAGAGAAGGAGAGAGAATATTCAGGAAGGAAAAGCTGAGGTATGTGCTAGTTACCATTCCAGGGATGCCCCCCAGCCGGACCCCCAGGACACCTGGAGGTGGCCAGCAGGGGCTTGGCCCAGAGCGTGGGCCCTCGGAGAAAATGCCGCTGGATGCCTCCCGGGGACTGTAGGGTGACAGGCACCAAAGCCCGCAGTCTGAGAATGCGTGTGTGTCCCATGGCTGACGCGCCTCCGGGTGTCACTGAGTCCCTCCCGAGTCCTGTTCCCAATTCAGGCGACGGCTCGGGAAACTGGAAAAGGCATTCCCAGCTATGGAGCGGGGGGTGGGGGGCATTGGTGGGGTCCCCTTTCCCGAGTTGGGGCTTCTGTCTCATTTCAGGCCCTGCATGCGTGTCTTCCCCAAGTTCAAAGGCACGTGGAAGGAGTGAGAGCCGCCCTCCCACGGTGAGAACAACGGAGATGGGTGACTCCAGGGAACGTCTTCCGGGAAGAGGGGTCTGCAGGGCTCAGAAATACGCTGCCACATCTCCACAGAGATCTCTAGGGCCGGAAGCCTGCCGTGGCCATCATGGCTGAGCTTTGGGATGAGAGGAACGGCGGGGTCATCACGCCAAAGGACAGGCCGGGCATCCTGCCGTGGCTGGTGCTGCCCGCCGTGGCCAGCGTGGCTCTGTCCTGGAGGCAATGGTCTCTCAAGTCCCTCTGCCTTCTCCCTGGGGTGATCGCCCTGTCCCTCAGAATATGGGTGTGTTCCCTGTCTGTCCCCAGCCCCGCCCTGGAAGCCAAGATGCTTCTAGTGTTTGAAGGCTGCCCGTCTCCCAGTGTCTCCCCAGCCCAGGGGCAGCCGGGGGCCACGTGCTCCCCACCCAAGGCAGGGTCTGAAGGGCTCAGCTGTCCCGGCAGGGTTGGGTGACCCTGCTGAGCAGATGTGGCCGTGGGCTGGGTGTGGGAGGCTGCAGGAGGCACCCGGCACCCCCAGGCTGGCCCTGGGAGCGCCCGGAAGGATCGGTTCCGGCGAGACGCGGGGGCAGAAACAAGAGATGCAAAAGTGCCCACTCGAGCTGTGTCACAGTGTCATCTCCCGTTGAAGATCCGGATTTTGTTGATGGAGGCCAAGGTGGCCGTCACGTTGGACTCAAAGTCTGCGTCGTGCACTCCTGTCTTGCGAAAAGCCCCCGCAGACGGGTTGTTCTCCCAGTAGTGGTGCCAGTTCCCCTTGCTGTCTGCCCCGAAGCCGTACAAGTCCACCTGCGGAACAAAGCAGAGGTGAGAACCTGACAGCAGGGGCTGTCTTCTGGAAAGGCACCTGCAGGCATTCCTGGAATCCCACCACAGTGAGTGCCATTTCCAAGGAGTCCAATGAACTTTGGGGCCAGGAACCACGATCACAGCAGGGCTGATGGGAGGGGGTTTCTTTTCTTCTGAGGCCTTTGTCCACCTGGCCCAGAGGCCCTCACGGCCACCGGACGGGGCCCTGCACGTGTGTGACACACACTGACCACACCCTGACTCGGCGCCGAGCACCCTGCTGGACGTGTTCAAGTTCAGGCAGAACTTTCTCAGACGCCACCTGGGCGGGTGCTGGGAAGTCAGGGAAACACACAGCGAGTGTCGGCCTCGGAGCTGGTAACTGAACGGCAGTCACCCACGGAGCTGACCCTGGAGGGACAGGGGCTGAGTTCAGGCCCCCACAGCCCATAGGTGGGAGCGGCTGGAGACCCAAGAGGTCAGAGGATGCTCTTCCGAGGACTTGACATTTGGTTTGGGTCTTGGAAGGGACCACGTGGAGGGGATTTCAGGGACAGGCTGTGCCATCTGGGCCTCAGCATGGACAGATCTGAGGCGTGGTGACAGGGTGGGGTGGGGACCACTCGGTGCCACGTGTGGCTTTTCAGGAAATATGCTGTGGACACGGGCTTGCCCCAAAGCAGGGACGTCAGGGCCGGAGGACCCTTTCTGAGGCAGAACCCTTGGGACCTGTGACCACTGGCTGGAGGCAGGCGGGTGGGGAGAAGATAAGGGAGCCCCAGGGGCAGCCAAGCCTGACCCCGCCTTGGAAGGCCCTTGACGCCTTCCTGGGATTTCCACTAGCCAGCCAGGGTGGGGATGGGGACGGGCCAGATGTGACAAGAAAGGACATCAGAGCGCCCTGCCTGAACCAAGGCTGGGAGGAAGTAGGGGATCACATGGCCGCCCTCCTGCTCCTCTGCCGGGGTGGCAGCCAGCCTCCCAGGAATCTGCACGCGGCGCCTGGAGAGATCACTGGTTCTCAACCTCGGTGGACAGAGGAACCCCTGGGTGCCGTATTCCCAGGAAGTCTGTTGAAAGTGGGCTGGGGCAGCCTGGGAGCTGGGATCCAGCCCCATAGATGGCCCCATAGATGGCCTGGGGGACTGAGAACCATGGCTTTAACTGAGTCTCCCTGCCAGCATCTGCTCCTTGTTGGCTGCTAAGTTCGAGATTCCCCCACCCACTGGTCCTGGTTCTGGTCCTGCCTTGGGCACTCCCATGGAATGTGCCAGAACTCTTGCTTTGGAGAACTTTCTCAGAGCACGGAGGCGCCCTCCAACAACCCAGGAGACCGGCGTCACGAGCCCCATCTAGTGACAGGGACCCTTAGCTTCCAGAGAGGACAGGCCAGGCCCGCTGTCTGCTTTCTCCCACTTCTCTTGGAAGCCTGGAACCCCGAGCCCCTTCTCTGGGCAGCCTGGCAAGCAGGGGAGGGTGGCATACCTCATCACAGACATGCAAGGAGAAGATGACCGAGAGAATGCCGGTGGACGGGTAGCGCCCATGGCCTTGCAGCCAGTTGTCAAAGACGTACTTGATGAAGGCTGGGTGGTAGATCAAGATCTGTGGGGAAAATGTGGCCCTCAGTGTGCTCCAGGGACAGATGACACAGAGTACCTGTCAGAGCCACAGGCCGCTGTGGCCATGGGGACACAGCCAGCAACCTGCGGGCTCCGTGCCCGTGGGAGAGGGGATGCTCACGCCCATCACCCAGAGGTGACAAGGGCTATGGGGACAGACAGGGCAGAGAAAGGTCGAACATGCCCCAGAAGGCTCCCAAGGTGACACTCAAATAAAAATCCAGGGAGGCCGGGGAAGGACACGGAGGTCACCCAGGAGAAAAGGCTCCTGGAACAGCTTGAGTGGAACCAGACACTGTCACTGCGTGAAGACACATAGTCGCCCGTCTGCTCCCCACGGCACTGGCCCTTAAGTGACCCTATGTTCCAGGGGTCGCTCCCCTCCTACTGCAGATGAGGCAGTCGAGGCTCAGAGAGGCCAAGTGACAGCGGTGGCCGAGTGGAGAGCGTCCCGGGACCAGGCCTGGCCTCGGTTCCACCACCCAAAGGCTGCACTGAGGACGGCAAAAGGGACTTCTCCCGGCAGGGCGTGTGCACCTCCAGGAAGCCAAAGCCCAGCCCCAGGAATGGCCTGGAAGGGTGGATTGTGCTGGTCTCTGGTGAACCGCTCACCTCTCAGCTCAGCCTCCGGGTCCCGCTGTCTCAGGGGTCTCCCTCCCACCGAGACACATAAGTGGCCTCTTCCCTAGGCAGCAGCACTCAGTGCCGAGGGCAGGGTGCTGGCGCACAGGGCGTCTAAAGTTCTAGTTGTCTCCTGAGCGAGCTGTGTGTCCCTGGGCAAGGGATGCGACCTCTCTGAGCCTGGCTAAATCTGATCTCGTGTGAAATGAGCCAGTGTGGTGGGCACTTGGCTTCCCTCTCCTTCTGGTCCTTTGCGCTTTGCTTGGCCAAACTCATCCCTGGGGAGCCGCTGGGAAAGGTGGAGGCCTGGAGGGACTTGGGGAGACGGGGTGGGAGGGATCCCCAAACTGCGGCCTGCATGGGCATCCCTGGGTGAAACCCAGACGGCGGGCGGCCCCCAGGGCCGATTCAGGAGGTCTAGGTGGGCCTGAGGATGGGCGTCTGTGACAAGCCCCTGGGTGACGCTGCTGGCCTCGGGCGCCCCTTGAGAACCTCTCCCCGGCAGGGAAGCCAAAGGGGGCGGCCCCCCCAGTCGCCCGGGGTCCTCGGGCTTTCCCGCAGATGGATCCTCTACCCTAGCACAGAGTCTCAGAAAGGAGGCCGGCGCTCAGGGCTGGGGCCCAGCCTCCACTCACCTTGTTCTGTTTCACTTTGATCTTCGTGGGGACAGGGACGTAAGTGCTGCCGAGGGAACAGAGAGGACGGTTATGGGCGGGCGGGGACCCAGGCAGGCAGCTCTGGGGGAGGACCGGAGAGCCAGGCAGGGGAGGCAGGGATGTCACCTGCCTGCGCCCGCGGGTCCGCCACAGCCGCGCCCTTCAGACACCAGAGGGCGACCCTGGCCCGTTCCAGGACGCCCTGGAAGGCTCGGATGAGGCCTGGCTCCAAGCGCGGCCTGGAGGAGCAGAGTGGAGGCCATGGGCCCTGGACCTCTCAGCCCCGAGCACCCGGCCCGGCTGCTGGGGCGCACGTGCCGAGGCCCACGTGGCCTCTTTCTCATCGGGGGCTACACACGCCCCAGCGCTAAGGCGTAAAAGCTCTCATCCTGTGGCGGGATTCACGCAGCCTGCAGGGGGCTGGGGCTGAGTCCACGCGTGGCCTCGCCCCCCGCCAGACGTGGGTTGCCTCCCTTGCTCCGTCTCCTGGGGACGCAGCCCTCCCTGGCCGGCCCAGGGCAAGGCCACTTGGGGAAATCCGGAAATCTTGACTTTTTTTGAGACAGGGTCTTGCTCTGTCACCCAGGCTGGAGTGCAGTGGCGTGACCATAGCTTACTGCAGCTTCCAACATCTGCGCTCAGGGGATCCTCCCGCCTCAGCCTCCCAAAGTGCTGGGATTGCCGGTGTGAGCCACCATCTCTCGCAGAAACATATAAATGGACATCTTACTAAAAATTAAAATTAAGGTTTCTAAATACATATATACTTACAATATATACATATATACATTTGGAGACAGGGTCTCATTGCTGCCCAGGCTGAAGTGAAATGGTGCAACCATAGTTCAGTGCAGCCTCCAGTTCCTGGGTCTCAAGCAATCCTCCCACCTCAGCCTCCCCAGGAGCTGGGATTAACAGGTGCACACCACGACACCTGGCTAATTTTATCTTTATTTCTTTTGTGGGGGTGAGGTCTTGCTATGTTGCCCAGGCTGGCCTTGAACTCATGGGCTCAAGCAATCCTCCTGCCTCAGTCTCCCAAAGTCCTGGGATTACGGGCATGAGCCACCGTGCCCGGGTGAAATCTGGAAATTCAGGCCACCGAATTCGGGAAGAGTCAGGGACTCGGGAACCAGGCCCAGATAGGAGCATGGGCTGTGTTGAGTTCAGCCCTGGCGAGGTGCTTGGCCAAGCCTGTTTCCCCGCTGGGAGAACAGAGCTAAAGCTAAAAGCTGTTGTGAGGATGGATTGTGGTGACACGTGCCAAGTGCATTGTCTGATCGGCCACCCACGCCTCACTTTCAGGGTAGCAGGCTAGCCTCAGGTCACAGCCCTGTGTTAGTGCTGCTCTGGCCTGCGGGGTACCGAGGCAGCCGGCATCCCCCACCCAACCCTCACCCAGCTCACTCCACAGGTTGAAAAGCGAGGGCTGTTAGCATGAGAGTGCCCCTCAGAAATAGGGGGGGGGGCAAGCACGGTGGCTCACACCTGTAATCCCAGCACTTTGGGAGGCTGAAGTGAATTCGAGACTAGCCTGGCAACATAGCGAGACCTCATCTCTACAAAAAAAAAATATAATATATATATATATCCGGGCGTGGTGGCGCGTGCCTGTAGTCCCAGCTACTCAGAAGGCTGAGGCAGGACGACAGCCTGAACCCCAGAGATCAAGGCTGTGGGAGTGGTGATCGTGCCACTGCACGCAGTCAGGGAGACAGAGTGAGGCTCCTACTCAAAAAAAAAGATATATATATAGAGAGAGAGAGAGCAAATTGGGAAATGTTAAAAAATACGTAAATATTAACAATGTTTACTACTAATAAAAAGAGGCAGAACTCAACTGTGCTGAGCCCTTCACTATCGCCCCCTTCCGAAGTCTCCAGAGTGTCCCGGGAAGCCGACCAGGAGGTCCCCTTGGGAATTGCCACCAGGATGATGCTACACCTGGTGGCCTGGGTAATGGGACTGGGACTCGATAGAGCTGGAACAGTGGGGGGGCACGGTCGGAGGAGCTGGGCTTGTGGGTGCCTCGGGGAGGGGAGGCAGCCAGGGTGGGCACGGCAGGACCCAGACAGGGTGGGAGGGAGG
>NW_007249739.1:943705-951934 GCF_000164805.1 Carlito syrichta
GGGGCCGGGGTGGGCGTGGTCTGGTGTGGGGGCGTGACCTGGCGCGAGCACCCGTCCTTGGAGAGCTTTGGCTCCGAGAGCCTGCAGGGCCCTCTGGGGAGCCACCTGCCTTCCCTGGGCCTCATTTCCCTCATCCGTAAGATGGAGACAATTAAAATGCAGCTCGGCTGGAAGCGTTGGGTACTTTTTGTTTTTCGTTACCTCATGAGGGTCACCGTCACCACCCCTGGCCACCTGGCAGATTCTGTCCCATCCAGTGGGCTTTTCACAGGCCTTTGCCATGGAGGAGAAGACCTGACTCTGCTCCCTCTGTTGGGAGCCAGGGACTCGAGAAGCAAACAGTCTGAGGAAAAGTCAGAGACTGCTCTGGAAGGTTGCTGGGTGTGGCCAGCCCCACTCCCTGTGTGCCTAGCGCTAGAGCACCTGTGTGCTGCAAGGGGATTATGAGAAACCCAGGCGCACCTGGGGTATCTGCTTGGATTATCTACTGCACCTGGTGACAGGGAAAATACATCTTACAGTGAAGGCATATGGTTCCATTATGGCCTAGATTGCAAAAGGAAGATTAAAAAAAAGAGTCTTCAGGCTGAGCATGGTGGCTCATGTCTGCAATCCCAGCACTTGGGGAGGCCGACGCCGGAGGATCACTTGAGACTAGGGTCCAAGACCAGCCTGGGCAACATAGTGAGACCTCGTCTCTACAACAACAGCAACAAAAACAAAAAATTAAAAATTAGCTGGACATGGTGGCATGGCGCCTGTAGTCCCAGCCACTCAGGAGGCTGAGGTGGAAGAATCGCTTGAGGCTAAGAGGTCAAGCCTGCAGTGAGCCGTGATTATGCCACTGCACTCCAGCCTGGGTGACAGAGTGAGACTCCAAGTCAAAAAGAAGAGCCTTCACATCAACCTTGTCCTCTCTCCAGGCCTCTCTGGGTCCAGCTTCTCACCCATGGGGATGTCCTGTGTGTGGTTTCTTCTCTGCACGCAGAGAGGCCCTTCGAGTTCATTTTCATCTTGCCATAAAGAGATGGGAAACTGAGGCCCTGGAGGTACAACGCGGGCCTAGGGTCCCTGGGTGAGTCTGAGTCACAGCTCCCAGGGGCCCCCTGGGTGCCGCGTGGCAGGCTCAGAGGAGGGACTGGGCCCTCACCTGAGCACAAAGTCATGACTGTCGATCTCAGGCCCATATGAGGACTGCCTCAGGTTGCCCGAGTTGCCCACGACGGCGCAGCGGCGGCAGCCCACGGACCTCTTCTCCAGGGTCGGGTCCACGTTCCCAGGCACCACGCGGAACAGCTGCCTGACCGTGGCGTTCAGGTCGTTGGGCTTCTTCTCCCGTTGGAGCCTCTAAAGGTGGGAGCAGCAAGGTCAGCTGGGTTGTGCTGCCTCTGACCGTGCAGGCCCAGCTCTCCGGCTGCAGAGCCCCCAAGGGCCCTGCTGCTGTGTTCTGGGACCTCCCATGCACCCTTCTGCCTGCTGGGCCCCTGGGAACAGAGGCAGTTGGAACACAACCACCTCCTCCTCCAAGGAGCCTGAGGGCTACTCAGAGAGAAAAGAGATCTTTTGCAGCAACAGGGAAGGAGCTGGAGATCGGCATCCTAAGTGAACTCACTCAGAAACAGAAAACCAAAGTCCAGACATGGTGGCTCACGCCTGTAATCCCAACTCTTGGGGAGGCTCAAGCATGAGGATTGCCTGAGCCCGGGAGATTGAGGCTGCCTCAAGTCATCATTGTGCCACTGAACTCCAGTGAGGGTGACAGCATGAGACTCTGACTCAAAAAAGGAAAGAGAAAACCAAATTCTGCATGTTCTCACTTATATGAGGGAGTTAAATGGTCACAAAGATGGAATAATGGACACTGAGGACATCAATGAAGCAGGGCGGGGGGTGAGGATTCAGAAATTACTTGTTGGGTACAATGTTCACTATCTGGGAAATGGGCCACTTGAAGCCCAATCCCTGCCACTACACAATGTCCACATAACAAACATGCTCTTGTACCTGCAATTCTAAAAGAAAATAAAAGTACCTATAAAAAAAAGGTGGAGGCAGCCATTGATGAAACATAAGTGAATGGCGACGTCTGGGTGGCAATAAAGCTTTATCTTCAAAATAAAAAAAAAAAAGGTCATGCATGCCTTCTGCAAATGTTTCCTGAGCACCTATTATGCACCAAGCGCTGCTGCAGCTGCCTGAGACAAGGCTCGGGTGACCAGCCCAGATGGTCCCTCCACACCCACTGTCACAGGCGCCTCAAACTCCACATGTCCCAAGCAGAACTCTCTACCTTTCCCCTAGCCTACTCCCCTAGGGGCCCCCTCTCTTTGAAAGATCCTCCATGCCCCTGCATGTCACAGCCAGAGTCCACACCATTGTCTCACTTGAGCCCCCCTCAGATACCAAGCCCTGGGAGCTGCACGCCCTCATTCATGCCTTAGCAAGGAGTGGGTGGGAGTGGGGAAGTGGGTGGCGGTGCCAGTCTTCAGCCCTGGCAGGGCCAGGGGGTCACTGGCAGTGAGAACCTTCGTGCCATCTCCTCTGCCCACCCCTCAGCTCCCCCAGCCCCAGGACTGGACCCAAGAACCAGCTGTTTGCTGGAGGCACAAGCGCCTCGGACACTTGCCTTTGAAGACCTAGCTTAAGGGTCACCGTGCCCCAGGATACCCCCTGGCCTCCAGGCAGGGCCAAACACTAGTTTTATCCCAAGGGTGACCAAGTATCCCGGCTTTTCCAGAATTGCAGAGTTTCCCTAGATGCAGGATGTTCCGTGCTAAAACCAGGATGTGCTGGTTACTCTACTGGTCCCTGCACTGCCCAAGCCTGCCCACTGCCTCAGGTAGACCACTGGCCAGGCTGTGGAGTGACCACCTGTTGACACCTCTGTCTTCCTCCCCCGTGTAAACTTGAAAAGATCTCAGAAGAAGCACTGCTTCCAGCTCTGTCACCATGCCACCATGTTGGCACAATTTCAACTACAAGACAGGCTCATGGGGGCCGCATAGGTTGAGTGACTTGTCCCAAATCCAAAGCAGGATTTGAGCCCAGGCTTCCAGAAACCCGCATGAAAGTTTCTCCCACAGTACAACCATGGCCTCCGGCCCTCGGAATATTGATCTTTGGAAAGCCCAGCCCCTGGGGCCAGAGGTGGGGGAGGGAGGCTCTGGGGTGAGTCCCACCAGCTACTCTCTGCCCCAGGGTCAAGGGTATGACTGGAAGAGGAGGCAGTGGCTGCAGGAGGCGTCAGCTGCTGTCCAGGAGGCTAGTGAATGGGATGGAGGTGGGGGTATGCAGGGAGACCCCCAGTCCCCACCTGGATGGACAGGGTCAGAATTCCCAAGGGAAGGCACACCAGCAAACTTGGAAGGTGCCTCTAGTTAAAACCATCTCGCTGCCTGAGTCCTCAAGTTCGAGACCCGCCCGGGCAACTTGGCGAGACCTCATCTTTACAATAATCCAAAAATTAGCCCGGCGTGGTAGCGCGAGCCTGTAGTTCCAGCTACTTGGAAGGTTGAGGTGGAAGGATCGCCGGAGACCCGCAGGTCGAGGCTGCGGTGGCCGGTAGTGGTCACTGCACTCCAGTCTGGGCGACAGAGTGAGACTCCAATTCAAAAAAAAAAAAAGGTAAAACGGCCCTGGTTGAGGCATGAGTCTGACCATTTCTCCATCTGCCAGCTGTGGACATAAAGTCCCTTTCCTTCCACCATCTCTTGTGTCTCGAGCTTGGCTTTGGCAACGAGTGGCCAAACTTGTGGCCAGTTAGAGAAACACTGTGACATTCTTGTACTCATCATGCAACGGCATGTAATGAGCACCGACTGGGTGACACGCAAGTTTTGCCATGGAGGCCTGGGGCTGAAGACTCAAGGTTGGCCTTGCGTGCGTGTTGGGGCACTTTGCATCCTTCGCTTGGTGCAGGCGTACCGCACCACGCGTCCTGCCCGACTACAACTAACTTCCTTTTCTCTAATGACTCCCTTAAGAACAAAATGTCAGTCAATTTGAAAAGGAAACCTCACGCCTCCACCTCAAGTGGAAAGCAAGGATTCCTTGGCAGAAGTAAAACAGTAATTGCACAAGACAACGGAAACAGAACAACCTTAGTCGGTTGTTGCTTGCCCAGGCAGGCTGTCCTTGCTGTCAGAACAAGACTGAGGAGTGCTCAACGGTGCTTAAGAAAACGGCAGCCAGAAGAAGCATGCACATTTCAAGTGAGAGGGAAGAGCCAGGGGCCACTTGCTCACTCTGTGACGCTGTGTTCCTGAATGCCCTGCCCAGTGTCACCAGTGTCGGGAGGCCCCACTTCAGGGGTCTCAGATCTGCTCTAATCCTCCAGCGGCATAAAGAGGAGAAGGAGTCTGCCTGGACACCAGCAGGGGCTGCCTCGCCGGCAGCCAGGAGAGCTTGGGTGGAACACCGAGTTGTCCTCTCTGAACAACCCTAACCCTTTCATCACAGCTGAGCCAGATCACCAGGCCACAGCATGCGATGTCACTGTTTCCGAGAAATCTGTTTTTCTCTGCCTTCTGTCAATGACAATAAAAGCACGACAAGGCTACGGATATGAATACGGGAATGTTTAGAAGTTCAAAGACGCTCTCCCTTACTTCCCTGACTCGTTTCCAAGTATATTTCTTTGTAGACAGTCAGCACTCAATACACGCCTGCTGACTGAGAGTCTGTGCCCCTTGAGGAAGCAGTGTGTGGTTCCTGGAAGCAGAGGCAGAGGCAGGGATGCAGGTGCCCAGGGCCAGCGCGGTGGAACGAAAGTGAGGGAGCCAGCCGGGGTGGGGGGGAGCAGTAGGGGGCGGTCTCCGCAGGAGGCCACAGTGCTGGGGTGGGAAGATGTCCTATGCGGTCAGGGGCCGAGATCAGGGAGGGCCACACGCTCCCTCTCCCTTCAGAATGCTCCCCTGCGCCCCACCCTCGGAGGTTCCTGATTTGGGGGAAGCAGAGAAGGTGAACTCAGCATTTCACGTGGCTTGTCTCAGAATTGGAAACGGGCTCTGGAGAAGGGGGACCCCTGCCCTAGGTGCCTGAGACAGAGACCTGAGGAGACAGCCGCAGGGGTCGGTGGGTCTGGCCTGGGACAGCGTGTGATCTCTTTGCTTACAGCAAAAGGGGGTGATTACAGGCATGAGCCACCGTGCCTGGCCAAATAACAGTATTTTAATAAAGTTATTTCTAGGGGCTGCATTGGATGTGCTGATGGGGACAAGTCACTTAACTTTTTTGAGTTTCAGTTTCTTTAGCTGTAAAATGGGGATAGGGGTCTCTCAAGTTTCTCTTGTACCTGCTGATTTACAAGGTCCTTCCTGTTTGGTTCACACCAGGTCATGGAGACATGCCGTTTGTCCCTAAAAGGCCTTTGCCGAATCCCATGGTGACACTGACATTCACAGACTCTGAGCGTCAAAGGGAAGCGTGGACTGAATCTGGCCCCACCCACGGTTGTTACGGGGAAATCTGAACCCCAGGGAGGAGCAGGGATGTGTGTGAAGCCACCCCTGCCATCCGTGTCCCCACGACTCTACCCTGGTCGTTCTCCAATGGGGCGACCTTATACACATACACGCTGCCTGGGACAAGCTGGCAACATCTGGAGACATTTGGCTGTCATACCTGGGAACTAGGCTCCCCTGGCATCCAGCGGGCAGAGCCCAGCGGATCAACATCCCACAATGCCCAGGGCAGCCCCAGGAACTAAGAACCGTCCAGCCCCACACATCAATGGGGCTGAGGCCGAGACCCTGTCCTGGCTCTTACCGCGCTGGTTCAGGGCCTCCTTCCAGAACCCCGAATTTTTGAGGGGGCAAAGACCCTGCCTGTCTCGTTCTCTGTCACCTCCCCAGAATCTACCCCAGGGACCTGCACACAGAGGCATTCAATGCAGATTCGCGCACTGGGACTTCGCTAGGTCATCTGATCCACAGCCCAGTGCTTTTTTCTGTTCATTTCCAATAGACCACAGGTCCCCGAGAGCGGTGGTTACTCAAAGAAAATGCCGTGTGGGGAAGTTGGCCTCTTGCAGGAAGTCTTCCTGGTTGTCTCAGCCCACACTCGCCTCCCTCCTCTCTTAGCAAGATGTGGGAGGGAATTCACAAGCTACGTCAATGGTCCTATTTACGTGCGGATTTTAGCCCAGATGCTCCCCCCTCCTACACCCACACGTGCCTCCTCACGCCTCTAGGCCAAGGCCACATGAGAGCTGCTCCCTCTGCTTGGAGCGTGCTTCCTCCAGAATTCACCTGGATAACCTCTCTTCATCTTTTGTGCTGCACCTGGCCACCACTTCCTCTGGGAAGCCTTCTCTGATCGCCCCAGACCCCAAGGTGGGATCAGATGTCCTCTCCCCTGGGTTCCACATCTCTGGTGCCCACTTCCTGCACGGCACCTGACACCCTGGCTTGAGAGTGTCTGTTCCCTTCTCCCTCTGCCACCCAAGAAGGGCAAGGCTATGTCTTTTCCATCTCAACACAGTGGTGCCTGGCATATAGTAGGTGCTCAATCCATATGGAATGAATGGACATTTCTTGTTCTCCTTCGATCCAATTTGTATTTCAAATGACTGGATCAGATGACAGAACTCACTGATTAAAAAATTATACAGTGAAGCTGGGCACGGTGGCTCACACCTATAATCCCAGCACTTTGGGAGGCTGAGGTGAGAGGATTGCCTGAGTCCACGGGTTTGAGACGAGTCTGGGCAACTTGGTGAGGCCTCATCTTTACAATAAATCAAAAAGTCAGCCGGGTGTGGTGGCGCATACCTTTAGTTCCAGCTACTTGGAAGGCTGAGGCAGAGGGATCGCCTGAGCCCAGCAGGTTGAGGCTGTGGTGGCTGTGAGCATGCCACTGCACTCCAGCCTGGGCGACAGAGTGAGACTCCAACTTAAAAAAAAAAAAAATTCTACAGTCGCACAGTGGTTCACACCTGTAATCCCAGCACTTTGGGAGGCTGAGGCGGGAGGACTGCCTGAACCCAGAATTTCGAGACCAGCCTAGGCAACATAGCCAAACCTCATCTCTGCAAAAAATAGAAAAACTAGTCAGGTGTGGTGGTGCGCACCTGTAGTTCCAGTTACTCAGGAGGCTGAGGTGGAAAGATCACCTAAGCCCAAGACATCAAGGCTGCAGTAAGCTGTGACTGCACCACTGCACTCCAGCCTGGGTGACAGAGAGACCCTGACTAAAACAAAACAAAACAAAACAAAACAAAATCCTGTGTTGCCCTTCTGTTGCACTTGGAACTAACTCCAGACTCCCCAACCGGGCCTCACCCATGCTCGGGTCTCTTCTCATAAATGCCCCCCAATTCACAGCCCCCCAGTCACTCGGAGCTTCTCCCCACCAGTGGACCCAGGGCTCCTGCACTCTTCCCAGGAACCCGCCACCTCTCCACGCCAACACCATCTCTGCCTCTGGGGGCTCAGGCTCCAATCCTGAATCCTCTGAGGCCTCTCTGGGGGGACCCAGGGCAGGGCCCCCTCTCCAAGTGTCCCTGTATCCCTACCTCCTTTGATTTTCCTCCAGCACGTCCCTCTGTCCCACCTTGCTTATTTCACTGAATTTACAGCTGTCTCTCCCGGCTGGAATAAAGTTCCATGAGCATAAGGACCTCGCCTCTTTTTTGCATTTCAACACCTGTAGGGTGTGGACTAGCGGCCCCCAAAA
The DNA here is from genome assembly GCF_000164805.1 of Carlito syrichta. NCBI lineage: Eukaryota > Metazoa > Chordata > Mammalia > Primates > Tarsiidae > Carlito > Carlito syrichta. The sequence goes on from NW_007249739.1 coordinate 951,380, forward strand.
GGTATTTCCTAGTGCTAGTCCCTGGACTCAAATGTGACCGTCTTCAGACAAAGGGCCTCTGCTGATGGAATTGTTACGGACCTCGAGAGGAGGTCATCCGGGATAGGGTGAGCCCTAAACCCAAGACGAGTGTCCTCTTGAGAAAGGAGAGGCAGCTCTGGGACCCAAAAGAGGTGGCGCAAAAGGGCAGGCAGACACCCAGGCAGACTGGAGTGATGCAGTCCCAAGACAAGGAGGCCGAAGGCGCCAGAGCCAACAGCGGCTGGACAGAGGCTGGACGGACCCCCGCAAAGCCTCCAGGCAGAGCCGACCCTGCCAAGGCCTTTGGGCCTCCGAATTGGGAAGGATGACGCTTGTGTGGCTCCAAGCCACCCGGCCGGGGCAAGCCGTTGCGGCAGCCACAGGACGCCAGTGCAGTACCACGAGCCCTGCCCCACTTGTCACAGGGCCTCAGCGAAGGTACCGAACACGCCGATGAGTGGCCAGCCATCCCGACCCTGCTGGGCGCCTGGCAGGGCCCGGGTGCCCGCTGGGGGCTGAGCAAGGCTCGGCCAG
>NW_007249740.1:0-66744 GCF_000164805.1 Carlito syrichta
GCTTTGCTGTACATGCCTTGAGTTTGGTGCCATGGGAATTCCAGGGCCTTCTTCTCACCTGACCTCTCTAGGTAGGGTTTATGTGAGGTTGATTTCAAGCAACAAGGGCATCTGGGAGAGAGTTTCCTCTCTGGGACAAGGCAGAGCCGGGTGGACCTACTGTGGTTCCATTCCTCCCAGGCCCTGCCACTAGCAGCTAAAAGACCCTGGGCATTTCACAAGCATGGGAAACTTGGAAAAGCATCAAGGAGAGAGAAGGCATCTGGGGGTCCTCCATTCAACTCCACTGCATGATAAAAGCTCCCAGCATGTTAAGTAGAAGGAGGGATGGGCCTCAGCACACATATGACAGAGAACATATGACAATCCCACAGCCAAGATTGTGCTCAACTGTAAACAGCTGAAAGACGTCCTTCCAATGTGGGAACAAGGTCACAGTACCTACCTCCCGCTTTTATCAAACATCAAACTGGAAGTGCTAGCCAGAGCAAGTAGGCAAGAAAAGGAAATGAAAGGCATTCAAATTGAAAAGGAAACAGCGAAACCATCTGTTTGCTGATGACATAAACTTACAGAAAATCCTAAAGACTCAACCAAAAAATGTTAGAACTGTAAATATCTATTATGAAGTTGGATTTTCTTTTTACTATTAGTATTCAAATTTGATTATTTTTATATTCAACTTTTAATAACTTTCTGCACATTCTATGGAACATTTTACATGTGGACTTGTATTCTCTGAATAATGAGAATTCTATTCCTTTGTTTCAAACTCTTATCTATTCTGATATTTTTTTATTGCCTAATAGATGAGTTCGCCCTACAGTAATATGCAGAGTAAATGTGAGGACAGAAGACATCCCTATCAGTTATAATATTCCACTTGTTCTGTAGATATTTTCTTTATTCAATTAAGGATATTTAGTTTGACTTACAGAATGTCATTTTTATATCAATGTCACAGTTGCAGGGATAACTGTATCTATATTCATGAATGAGTGTAAATTATAATATTTCATTCTTACCATTTCTGTGTCAAGATTTGGGATCAAAATTTTCTGGTATATGAAGCTAGTTAATATATATTTAACTATTTTAAGATATTTTAATAACAATTCAATTTATTCTGAAATTATATGATGATTTAGATTTCGATCTATTTGGCCAGGCTTTGTGTATAATATTTTTCTAAGGGTTAATATGTATATTTCAAAATTAGTGGCATTATATTTTTCCTAATATACTATTATTTTTGTTGATAACTGTGAAATTGGTGATAATGTACACTTACAACTTCTAAGTTTGATTCTTTTTCTCAGTCTTTTTACTTGATCAGTGTTCCCAAGGATTAATAGAGTTTATGTTTTTTCAGTGAGCAATTTCTAGATTTGACTGACCTGCCTAGAACATGTTCCTATCCTATTTCATTGATTTCTCCTTATTGTTATTATTGAATACGTCCCAATCTTCTAAAAAAGTAATGATAAAAACTGATCAATAATTGTATGAAGAATAATAAATTAATTTAAAAACTTCATATCAAAATTTATCGAAAGTAAATTTTCAGTTCTGAATATTTTCTAATGACCTTTATCACTCTATTTTTTCCTCTAAGAGTAATTCAGATATACTTTTCTTAATTTCCAAATTTATGTGGATACTGCTGAGTATTGTGAGATTTGCAGGGTAAAGAGAATATTCTCAGCATGATTTTAGATCTTTGAAGTATGTTGAACTCTGTGTATTATAGAACCAGAAGTCTCTAGGAATAATCTTGTAGATGATTTATTCATTACAAAATCTACTTAATAAATACCCAGGAGTAAACATATTTTTAAAATATCCGTGAGATCTAAAGGTTTATAGACATTTCTGAAAGAAGAAATAAACACGTAAAAATATGAACATTAAATCATTAACAATCATAGCAAAATCATAGTAAGAGAGGAAAGTAAAATGTGGTTTATAATCTTGTTAAATATCAAATTTTGGGAGCCTGTGACATAATGCACCATATTTTATCAATGGCCAACACCTAATTTTTTTGTGTTGGTAGAATGTATATATCCAATCAAGGCTGAACTATTTGAGATTTGTTGAGCAAGTATAGGTCATGTCTTATCAATAGATCCAGTATCTCATGTTTTTAAAACGTGTAGAAAATAGTGCATAGAGTTTGCAGAGCAAACGCTCTTATGTTTTGATTAACTTTTGTTACATCAGAGTAAACACTGATCCCCCATTACTGATAAATAAGCCTAGAAATATTTGGTAGGCAGTCAGCCATTCCTGGACCATTCTCAGCAGTGAGGAGGCCAGGGATGAAAATGTGATAGTGAGAGGCAATTTGGCAGATAGCGATCATGAAACCTCACAGTTCAGGACTCTCAGGAAGGAGGAGATGAAAAATAACAGGAAAAAATGGGCACCAGGCGATGAGATTTGATGTCCAGCCTCCACTCTCTGCTGTGCAGGGCAGACCCACTTAAAGTAAATTGTGAGGCAATTAGATTTTTCTCATTCCTACATATTATTCAAAATTTCTTTTTTCTCATACTTTATTTTATTCTTTGTAAAAATATGATACAAAACCCAGCAATTGAGAGGAAAGATGAACAGATTAATGCAAGAGAAGGAAATCATCTTTAAGCACTAAGAAAACAAATTCAACCAAACAGATTCTTGAATTTATGTCAACCCAATGGTGAATGGGGAGAGCTTGGAGACAATGAATGCACCACTGCCCAACAGGAAGAGACCAAGTTTACAGATGGCATACGTTAAAACAGTGTTTTTTTATTTTGTGCGTCTCCCAAAATAGAACAAAAAAAGGTATAATGTGAAAGTAGGTGATATTAAATTTTGCTGACTTGACATTTCTAAGATCAGAACCATAAGAAAAAAGCAATATATTAACAAGACCACCATTAGTTCCTCATTTTAGGAAAAAAAAGTAAAATACCAGAGCAGGGACTATTAATCACATGACACCAGTTTTCATTACACAAGTGGATAAATAAAGTCAAAGAATAGAAGAGACTTTCCTGCAATTAAAAAAGTAAAACAAAATGCGAGCTCTGCAAATGCAATTTTTCTTTAAGAGAAAATATATAAATGTCGGGATAAAATAGGGTGTTTTCCTCTTGATTCTACCAGAAGTAAATCTTACCCCACGTACTTTTTAGATCAGACTTGCTGTTATTAGTATATCTCTTTATAAAACTGAAAATAAATCCATTACCTAATGGAATAAAAAGTGTGGATTTCTTCATCATTCTGTTCCAAATAGTGCCCCAGCCATTTCTGAATCTAACCTTTGGAAACATTCTTCAGACCTTGAAGAATTGTAGAATTTAAAGTTATCTTTAAATACAAACGTCATGCCAAAAAAATTTCATATATTGTTGTAGCACTCATGATTATCACTACCACGATGAGTGTCTCAATGGACAGAGCTATTCTCACCATTATTGGAGTTATTAGTTATTGGATACCTAGTGTATACGACAAGCTCAACTAGGCCATTTACCTGATTTTCTGCTAATCTTTGCAACAAGCCTAAAGTTTGTCGAGTTTAAAATTGGAGACTGATTCACTGTGGAATCTAGATGCAATCTTTTTTATTAAGTACACAGCTTCTTCTTAGTCACCCGTTGAGTACCTTACCTAGGAACGGACAGCAGAAAACGGAGCAATTCCTAGGGAATGTCTTGTGTACAGAGGAACGAAGTGGATGTGAAAGTAACCTACTGATAATGGAGATGGAAGAGGATAACTTTGGCATTTTCTTGTTGTTTGTGGAATTTTGTCTAAGAATTTTGCAAAGAATAGCAGGAACTTCAGCACACGGGAAAGGGGGGGCTTGACAGACTTCAATTACTGAGTGCAGATTTTCCTCACATGTCAAGTCTTTCAAGGGTTCCCTGGGCTCTCATTTAGTGAATAATATACTTAGCATTTTGTCAGTATCCCAAAACATGAAAATTTACCATGCTTTTGTGAGAGATGAATGTTTTACTGAATACTTCAGGGAGGGTAGGAAAAGGAATGCACTGCCCATGATGCAGACATCTTGGTTTACGTTGTCTTTGAACATCTCTGTGATTGTCCCTGAAGGCCCTCTTCGTGTGTCATGACCTGGCTTCTTCTTTCTCTTGAATTCACATGCCATTTGCACTCTCCTGTGTTTTCAAGAGTAAGCTAACTCTGGATATTCAGCGACCCCACCCCCTCCCGGAAAAATAAACAAACAAACAACCAATCATTGGCAGATTCTAAAAATTCCCTATACATGAAGAAATTATAAGATCGTTTATTTTGCTCTGTGATACCCCTGAGAATGTTGTCAAATGTTAATTCAAAAGATCATTAGATTATATTGGAAAGGGAGGAGTGAATTCTGCCTCCAATAATATATTTTCTCCATGACTGCGAGTCATTTGTAACTTTTGCTTATTTTACTTTGCTTTATGACTTACCCCTGTTCACAAGCTTAAGTAGCAGGATAAAATCATTTTTTTCCTATGTAGGAGAAAACGATGACAGAAACAGAATGCAAATCAGCTTCCTACATTAAGAGTGGGTCGGGGTAATAGCCCAATGCCTCAAATCATTCTTTCATTGACTCCAAGTTGCATCTACTTATAAAGTCAGAAGATGGAAGGAGAGGAGCTTAAATCGCTATTCTTCCAGCTTCTGAAGTTGGGTGCTAGGATGGTCTGGTAGGGTAAGGGGCACAAGCCTCCCTGTGTGCTAGCCTCCCATGAACTCTGTGTTGTGAATTTCCCAGAGGTGTTTTGCAGATCATATGCTAGGAATCCCTTTCTGTCATCTGGGATAAATTCACTAATGCAGGGGTGCCAAAAAAGTATACATATTTTAAGTATGGTGTTCACTCGGAAGATGGTGTTAATCAAATGAACACTAGAGTCACCATGCGACAGGCAGGACAGTCAAATAACATGTTGGAAGAACGGTTGCGCGAACATCCCAACTACACATTGCTACCATAATGCAAGTCCGCTTGGAAAAGTAATACGTAGATAACATCTCTTAGAATGTGCACACATTTTTGACACCTTCTGTACATTTTCTTACAAAAAACTCACACAATGCTGGCACTCATAATATCAGTGATAGTAATAATAAAATAATTAGCAACTATCCAGAGACAGAAACAGTGAACAAGTGTAGCTTTCAACATTGAGATAAGCGAAAGTTATTTTCAGCTGGGATACGTAATTGTATTTAAGTCTAAAACTCTGGAGAATCTATACCGTTTTATGGGTTAATTAATTTATGTTCTTTTATGAAAATTGTGCCTGAAAACATTTCCCCTTGGAAAGAACCCTACAACTGGGGTAAAGCTGCTTCCCAAGCCATACTCCCTGGCCCTGCACAGGTTGATTCGGGAGATGGGATGATTTTCCAGACCCCCTCAAAATCTCCTCTCCCACCAGCTTCGATTGTCATAGTGCTTGTGGAACTGCAACTCTTAGGCTTGGATTAGGTAATGTTCAAACATTTAGTCTGTTTATTAAATAATTGAATATATCTGCCTGTATCCTTAGGCTCTTTGAAAGTCAGTGGTGGCCTGCAATTTAGAGACTGGCACATTTAGTTTTGATTTATTAAGAGTGCCTTCAGTTAGTCAACACAAATACGTTTATCATAACAGTCATGATTTCTCTTGCCTGCAGACTGGAAAGCGAAGCCAGTACTTCTTCCTACGAGGATCTGTTTTGTTTTTGTACATTGTGTTTTATACGGCTCTCATCAAAAGCCACGTGAGACTATTCCATGTCTCATGTGAACACTTTATTTCATTTAAATTTATTTCCCTGTAATGAGAGCAGGTCACCTCAACTCAATACTCCACCTGGAAGCATGACCTCCCACCTCCAGGTCTTCCTGTCTGAGTTCATTTATCAAAGAAACATGTTGTGAGGGACATCATTTATGATACGGCTTAAGCACGTTTTCTAGAGAGACATGTTTAAAAACATTCCCTCTGAATTCTCGCCTGAAAAGTTGTCCTAATAAACGAATGTACTTTTTAATTCTTGAGTAAAAACTGGATGGATGAAAGATATTTTCCTTTTCTTTTCTTCTGTTCTCTTAGAAAACACGTTGGAGTCACTTCTTCCAAGAAATTGTCCCAAACTTTCCCAGAACGTGTCTGTTTATTAACTTATACCTCAGCCTCAGTTTGCTCCCTCCAGACCAAATAGTTTTTAAAGATTGTATAATTATGTGATTTATCTTTAACTCACTACAGTGCAACCTATAAAGGCCCACATACATACTTTTCACTCCATTCATTTTCTATCAGTCAAAACAATTCCAGGGCACAGGTGGAATTAAAGAAGAAAACATTTTCTAATTAACCAGCACATTAAAGCATATTCTGAGTATAAATAACTTCCCTGGTCTGTTTTCAAAGATATGATTTTACTCTTAACTTTTCTCCATTTTTCTCTTTGGCCTTTTTTGAAGGGAAAGAAGGTCATTTTAAAGAGTGATATTCCAGGCTGGGCTCGGTGACTCAGCACTTTGAGAGGCTGAGGTGAGTGGATTGCCTGAGCCTGCAGGTTCGAAAACGACCTGGGCAACTTGGCGAGACCGTGTCTCCACAATAAATCAAAAATTAGCCAGGTATGGTAGCGCGCACCTGCAGTTCTGGCTACTTGGAAGGTTGAGGTGGAAGAATTGCCGGAGCCCAGTAGGTCGACGCTGGGGTGGCCGAAAGCGTGAGTAACAGAGTGAGACTCCAACCAAAAAATAATAATAATAAAAATAAATTAAAATATATATACATGTTGAGAGAAAAAGAACATTAAAACATGTTAAAGACAGAGTGATATTCCATCTCCCCCCAAATCCTTCCTTTCTCCTTCTCTCCCTCGCTATCTCATCTATCATCTGTCTATTTATTAATCTGTCATCTATCTTTCCATCTATCCATCCATCCATCCATCCATCCATCCATTGGTCTATCTAGCTATTGAATCTATCATCTATCTGTCATCGATCACCTTACCTACCTTTCCATCCATTTATATATTTATCTATCATCTACCTCATTAATTAAACTGTTCACTGAGTTTCAAAGATTGTAGTATTATAAATTGTCTACAAAGTCATTCTAAACATTTCCAATCATTTGGTATTTTAAAATAGTGAATTTTGCATGCAAAACTTTTGTTTGATGTGGTTGTCTTTAGCCATATTGTTCTTCTGTCTAATGCATGGTCTGACATCAGTCATGACGCCAAAATCTTTTATTAGTTTTTCACATATTTTAATGTCCAAAACAATATTTTTGAAGTTGAATCCTCTTTCAGCTTAGAGAAATCACATTGTGCTTTTTTTCACATTTATAATAATTTTGATATTGTAAAACATATCTGTATAATTGACTGATAAAAATATTCAGTAAGATATCCAATTGGAAGTCTTAAATATCTAACTTAAATAGTTGACTTAATTCTAATTTCTGTTTTGTTTTTATCCATAGAACACTATTAATGTTTGTCAATGTTTCAATGTTTCATGAACTGTAAAATGAATAAATCCATAGATTTTACTTTTTTGAACAAATACCATTGTCACTTCATGCAATTATTTTTACAATCTAACAGTTTTACTCACAGAAGACGCTTTCTTCGATTTTATTTGATATCCTATTACTTCCTTTCTCTGTGATTTCTACATCTTTGCCATTTCCTTCATTTAATTAAATAAAATCTCCATCAAATCAATCTTCGTGGTTTAATAACTGAATTATTTTCTTATTTTAAAACAAAAATGTAGCTGGCAGGATGTATTTTATGAAAACTAAATCACTCTAGTAATTACATTTTGAAATAATAATTATTTTTTTCATTAATTCTCATTAGAGTACATTGATAAGACTATAAGGATTTCAAACTCATATTCTTTACACTCTAGGATAACCATCAAAGTCTAAACTTCCTTCCATAGTTCATTGTTTCAATTTTTGATACTTAATTCTCTCTGAAACTTATTTGGCATATAGTACGAAATATTTAAGGTGACTGTATTTTTATTGCATCAGTCAGAGATAATTTCATGTGGTAAATCAGTGCCAAAATAAAACCTTTAGAAACTCTTCCAAGATTTTGGCTCAAACTATAAATTTTCTTTTTATAATTTTATTGATATTATCTGTGCTGAAATTAAAATTTTCATGTATAATTTTTTCAGTGGAAAGTTTTTAGAGCACAAATAAACTTTTGATATATAATTTCATATATTGTTTCTTTCAGCTTCATGAGATCAAAAAATCAAGTTATCTTAAGACTTGAGTTTTACATTTTAAGGAAATTATTTAAACACATTTGTTTATAAGAAGCAAATTGTCATAGACTATTATTGAAAATGTGTTATTGTGAAAATGCATACAAATTTTGCAGGAGGTGAAGGAAACCTTAGTAAATCTTAAATGTCTGAAAGTGCTTGATTCTATTTAACCACTCAGTACATATGGTTAAAAATTCTTATCTTAATTTCTGAGTTTTCTGATTGCTTTACGAAAAACTGTTAAAAAAATTTTTGGCAAGATTTTAGCCAAAGGTGTTCTGATTTTTAAAGGTTAATATTTAGTCAATATCTATTTATTTGTACCTACTTAGTTGACACTACCGTTGGTCTTTTTTTTTTTTCTGTAATTTTATCTTACCTCTTAGATTATTTTCTTTCTACTAGAAGAACTACATTTAGTATTTCTCCTGGTGCAGGGTAATTGGTATCAACTTCTGACTTTTTGTTTATTGTAAGGAATCATTATTTCACCTCGACTTCCAAGGAATATTGTTGCTGGGTAGAATATTCTGGTTTTGTTAAGGAATTGGATGCCAGTTCCAATTTCCATGAGGGTATGTCCTTCATTTTCTAAGGTTTTTATGGTTTGAGGTTTTACATTTAGGCCTCTGATCCATTTGTAGTTAATTTTTGTGAATGGGGATAGATAGGAGTCCTGTTTCAATTTTCTGCATGTGGTCAACCAGCTTCCCCAGCACCATTTACTGAATAGGTTCTCCTCTCCCCAGTGTTAGGTGGTGGAGGCTTTGTCGAAGATGAGTTGGTTGAGAAATTGAGGTTTTGCTTCTGGAATCTCAATTCTATTCCATTAATCTACATGCCTGTTCCTATACCAATACCAAGCTGTTTTGATGATTGTAGCTTTATAGTAAAGTTTGAAGTCTGGTAATGTGATACCACCTGCTTTGTTTTTTTTTTTTGCTGAGGATTGTTCTGCACACGAATGTTTATCGCAGCATTGTTCACAATAGCAAAAACCTGAAACCAATCATGCTGGCCATCAAAAGAGGACTGGATTAAAAAAATGTGGTACATATACCCGATGGAATACTATGCAGCCATAAAAAAGAACAAAATCATGAATTTTGCAGCAACCTGGATGGAACTAGAGTCTATAATACTGAGTGACCTCTCACAGAAACAAAGATCTGAGTATCACATGTTCTCACTCATATAGTGGATCTTGATCATCCAACACACTACCATAAGAAAATGACTGACAGTGGTGGGAAACTTGGAGGGGTGGAAGGGGGATGGGACTAATGGCAGTAAACATCTGTCTAGGGACGGGGAGGCACCTGTTATCAACAAGGGGGCCTGAATGAAGCATATTTGTATACCTAACCCTTAACTGTACCCTGCAATATCATAATAAAAAATATTGATTTAAAAAAAAAGGAAAATTCTGGGTTGGTAGTCACTTTCTTTCAGGTCTTTCATATACTGTTTCATCATCTTCTGTATCCTGTGATATTGCTCAGCATTAACTTTTCAATTTCAGTGATGCTCCTTTAAAAGTGATATTTTCTTGTTTCTTTTTTTTTTCCTGGCTGTTTTTTTTTTCATGATTCTACCATGCACCCACAGGTTGTTTTCCTTGAATTTATCCAAATTTAGATTTGTAAAACTGTTTGTACCAGTGAACCTAGTTTTGTACATGTATTTAATGTTTTCTTCTTACCCATTCTATTTTTTCTGCCTTTAATTAGAGTATTTTCTTTATTCTCGAATTCCATGTTACAAATGATCTCATCTGCTGTTGAATACATTATTACAAGTATTCTAGTAGGGGACTTTTCAGTGCACAAGTTTGACTTTCATTTTTAGATTCTAATTATCTGTAGAAAATCTCCACATTTTAATCTATCTTCTTTTGCTGTTCGACTAAATTTTTTTGAATGTTTTAATTATTCTAATTTCATAGATCTTGGCGGAACGCTTCCATATCTGGATGATCTGCACATATATTTCTATCATCTGCTATTTCTTTTGGGTTTCAGTCCCGAAGTCCTGTATTTGACTTACGTGTATTTTTTCTATATAAAAAAATATCGAAACACCGGATGATTTTAGCTTTCTCAAGAAACTATGCACATTTCCTGCGAAGGATGGAGGGAGCTCAGGAATGTACTGTGTCTGTCTGCTTCACTGTGTCTGCCTGCCTGCAGACATCAACAGATTTCTACTGAGAGAGCCTGGTCTAATCTTGCAGCCCTTTCTCTTTGGTCCTTAAAACTTTGCAACGAGTTTTAAGTAAAAGTAGTAAAAAAAAAGAGTTAGAGTTAGAAAAGTAGAAAGAGTAGTAAACAGTAGACGAGAGTTAGCTTTTGGGAAGTTTATTTACATATGTATAAATAACACATGCATATTATCTACATAATTGCTCATTCCATCAGCTTCTAATTTGGGCAAGCATCTTTAGGGTGCGACCAGGTATGGAATGGACCCCCCTATGTCTCTTTTAAAACTTCTGTGGCCGGGCTCTGTGGCTCAGCCTGTAATCCCGCGCCTTTGGGAGGCTGAGGTGAGTGGATTGCCTGAGCCCGCGGGTTCGAGACCCGCCTTGGCAGCGAGACCTCATCTCTACAATAAATCAAAAATTAGCTGGGCGTAGTAGCACGCGCCTGTAATTCCGGCTACTCAGAAGGCTGAGGCGGAAGGATCGCCGGAGCCCAGCAGGTCGAGGCTGCGGTGGCCGGGAGCAGCCACTGCACTCCAGTCTGGGCGACAGAGTGAGACTCCAACTCAAAAAAAAAAAAAACTTCTGTGGCTTTTTCTATCTCTGAGACACAGTTCTGCAAGGTTATGAAGCCCAAGTGCTCATCCTTCTGACCACTCACATCATCAGCAAATTAATCTAAGGTGAAAGTGGCCAGAGAACCAGTACCTAGCTTGAAGTTTCTGTTCTCTCTGAAGTCTTAATTCTTTCTATTTTAGATGTCGCCATTGCTTTCCTGTGCCTTCAGATACATTTCTGTCTTTTTGTAGACTTTCATGTGGATCTCTGTGGTGGCTCTGGTCTGCTGCTAGAACTATATCCTACACAGCTGGAATCATTGTCCATGTTTTCAGAATATGTGACACACACACACACACATTAATGAGTTTTAAAATGTTCCCACCGCCAAAAAATATGTGATTTATTAAACTCCAAAAACTGTGAATAAGACCTTATTTGAATAAAAGGCTTTTTGTGGATACAAGTTAACGTCTACATTTATGGCTAGACACTTCCCCCTTAGAACTGCTTTTGATGTACCTCATTGGTTTTTAACTTATTTTTAAAACTTGCTGTGAAGTCGACTTTATATGCTATGAATACAATCTCTCTCACTTTATTTCTATTAATGCTTATATTTTTTATGACACTAGGTTGGCATGGGGTGGTTATTGCTGAAAGTTTTCTGTCTCTCCTACACAGCTCTTTTTCTGCTGATTTGGCAAGAAAGAGCCAACTTTTCTTGAGACTTTCTTTTTAATATGCTCTACAAATACTTATAGCTTCTCCAGCATCCGACTCATGATATAGAGGAGGCAAAAGAAAATCCTAGAAAGTCACCACCATGTTGTTCCCCGAGTCTCCCCTATAAAGTCTATCTTCTTCTCTTTGTCTTCCAGAGTCTTCCTGCAACTGTTTTCTACGTAGTGTTTGTGGTTAGCTATGCTGAGCAGGAGAAACAGGAAGAAAGTGGCTGCTCTGTTTTGCCCGGATTGAGAAACCTCTCTTCATCACATTTTCTGTTTGCTTTTCTTGTGGCACTAAGGAAAACTGCTGATCTGGTACAGATTTTTCTAAGTCGGTCACTTTAACCCCTATTGTCTACATATATTTTTGTTTCAGTTTGATAGATTTCATAGCTCGATAATACTGTAAGTAGAATTTTAGCATTGCCATTCACTTAACAATATTTACAATTCTGTTGTTGTTTACCATATTGGGTAAAAACTCGAAAGAATTTTAAATATGTTCTCATTTCTATGTTTCTTTTAGAGTTATATGACTCCAATTATTCCTGAAGAAAGTAGAGCTAAAAATGAAAAATGTAAATTTGCATTTGTGAGTATATGCTCATGATATATTAAAAATAAAATGTTTTCTATACATTTTTAAGTGCTTGCCAAAATATCACCTTTTTCAAACATTTTTCTACATTTTTTTTTTCACAAAATGGGTTCTCTTTCACCAGGAATCATAATTTTTTTGTGAATTAGGAAAAATAGATTTATTAAAAGAAAGATATGTTACAAGCAGCATACCAGCAAGAATCATAGTCTGGTTAATAGTCTGGTTCTTGTATACAGTTTGGCATTTATTTATTCTCAGTTTAAATTCTGATTTCTGTTGTTTGAAATTTTCTGACTGTGGAAATGATCTTTTGTTTCTAAACACGTGTCTTGATGAGCTCCATTCACATCCTCTACAGCACTCACCAGCTCTCTCAGGACATACTGGCTCACATGAGGTTTGTTTGGGGTCAATAGACTGGTTTCATGCCAGGTTTCTGGAGCTGCCGGCTCTTCTGCTCTCTTACACGATGTATTAAGGAAGCAGAGATAGATAGACAGACAGACAGATAGATAGATAGATAGATAGATAGATAGATAGATAGATAGACTAGACAGCCAGGAGATAGAGATATTTATAGACAGAGAGATAGATGGAGATATTTATAGATAGATAGATAGACAGACAGACAAGAAATAGAGATATTTATGGACAGAGATAGATGGAGATATTGATAGATAGATAGATAGATAGATAGATAGATAGATAGATAGATAGATAGATAGACAGACTAGACAGTCAGGAGATAGAGATATTTATAGACAGAGAGATAGATTGAGATATTTATAGACAGACAGACAGACAGACAGGAAATAGAGATATTTATGGACAGAGATAGATGGAGATATTTATAAATAGATAAATAGATAGATAGATAGATAGATAGATAGATAGATAGATACATAGATAGACTAGATAGCCAGGAGATAGAGATATTTATAGACAGAGAGATAGATGGAGATATTCATAGATAGATAGACAAACAGACAGACAGGAAATAGATATTTATGCACAGAGATAGATGGAGATATTTATAGATAGATAGATAGATAGATAGATAGATAGATAGATAGATAGATAGACAGACTAGACAGCCAGGAGATAGAGATATTTATAGACAGAGAGATAGATGGAGATATTTATAGATGAGACAGACAGATAGATAGAGATATTCATAGATGATAGATAAATGGTAGGTGGGTGGGTGGGTAGGTAGGTAGGTAGGTAGATAGATAGATAGACTCCATATTGTAAAACCCCTGATGTGAGTCTCTTTCTACAGGCATATAAGCCTCCTAATGTTTCTTAGATTGGGGTGTATGCATATGTTACATATACAAGGTCAAGAGGCTGTTGTCAGAAAACTGGAGCAAATTAGTAACCGGACAAGAATCAGTCGAGTAGGTGCCGTCCTGAACCTTCTCCTTATGGCTTCCTTTTACCCAAATATGTGATTGTTCTATGTTTTTTTTAACTTTTTTTTAACTTCCCATATACAGACACCCCAGATGTTATCACAGATCTCAGTAACATTTTGTGTTGCATGTTTCTGACATTTTTGGAATAAGGATGGGTCCACTATATGAACAGAAATCTGCTAAAAAAATTAGGCCATGGAAAGTTCAAAAGGCAGATTGAGGTTTGTCTTTGCTATGTATATATTGTTATTGTATTTAAATTCTTGACTTGCGGATTTTAAGAAAACCGCAAGTACAGCAAGGCAATGAAGAATCAAATTATATGGAAATTCACTTAAGATGATTTCCTAGTTCTAAGCACTTGCGTCCCTTTCTGGGTGGGCATGAGAGAGAGGGTGTGGAAATCGGCTTTTGGATGGCATGGGGTTGAGGGAGATTGGCTGAGGGAGCGACGCTCTGAAGAGCAGACTTCTGTCTGCTGAAACATTCACATTAAGGCATGTAGCTCCTTCCTAATGCTTTATCCTGGGTGTGCGATAATGCAACACCCACCAGGAAATTGAAGCTTTAAGATGGCAGTTAGGAATGATATTGATGGGTCGTAAAGAAGGTGATGAAAAATTGCATTTCTGAACGTTATTTTGCAAAGTCTCTCAATAAGGTTCTGTGAAAGATGATTTGAGAAGGGTAATTACAGTTGGGTGCGCGCACAGGTCTGGTCTGGTGCTCTGGGATTGTGAGGAAGTGCAAGCCCAGCACTCAGCTAATTAAACACACACACTTCGGGTGCGGCCGATTCTGAAGAAGATGTCAAGTGCAGCACGGAGACCAAACGAGTAGATCCAAAGTCTCAGATGACATCATCAGTAGTCAACATTACAACTGCATGAAGTCGCCGTGTTCGGGCAGATAACAAAATAATTTGATCAATCACTATAAATGTGATATAAATAGAATGAAAAGTAGGGCAGGCTGGGGAAGCCATCGCCAGCACACATCCTCACACCTTCCCCGATTCGTGACTGCCGAAGGAAAATGGGTGTTCGGGGCACGAAATGCTGATAATCGGTCTCCAAAACGATGATTCGTGTGTACGTTGAAAGCTTTCATCAGCATTCATACACTTGTCAAGGTTGAAATCATTTCTAATATGGTGTATAAAATGTGACCTTCCCTAATTACTCAAAAAATTACGACTCTGATGGACATACCGCAACATCAGCTTCATTAAATGCCACTCGTGGCTAATGGTCTTTTTACAGACAGTGACCTACCAGCTCCTCTTAATCCAGCAGCTTGACACTGTTGTTTAATAAAATGATGCATGTGGTTAATGATTTCCAGAACTGTGCTTTGGTTGTCAAAGTGTATTTTGCCTGTTTCTTTGCTCTCCAGCCCACAGCATACCTGGTTGAATGAACTTTCCGTTTGATTATGATATGGTTGCTTCACTGCCAGAGTCAAGTCTCTGCAGATGGGACCCCTAGTCTTCCAGCTGATTTATCTGAGGCCAGGACAGCGAGGAGGCAAACATTAATTTAGCCCCTGAAGATACTAAAAAATTTATGCCAAGATGGCCATTTAATAAAACTGCTTTTGTCGCTTGTACATAGATACACATGAAACTTGTATTTGTGAATAAATCAAAAAATTCATGTTTACAAAAAAGGGGTGCCTGTCTTACGAAGACCAAAGGTGGTAAGATTTCAAAATTAGCTACAACCGTTGGTCAGTTGGTGAATATTTTATTTTCTTCAAGTTATAAATTGCCGTAAGATTATCAGATTGATTGGTTGTACATCCCTTCGTGCCTCTTGGATTTTAAGCTCTTTCTTGAACATCTCCCCACAAGGGACGGCTTCCTCCCTGTAAGTTTTATGCTGACTTAAAGAAACTAGTCTGAGTGTGGCTGAGTCAGTCTGCCGACATTCTTCTCAGGCTTCTTGAAGGTCTGTGTTCGCCACACCACCCACGTGTCCATGCCTTACTCTGAGGTTGAAAATGCCCTCGTTTACTGGGTGCAGGCGGACACCCTTCCTAATACCCATCATATTTCTCAATGAATGCATTGGAGCAAATACATATAAACCTTCTTTTCATTTTATATATTGTTCTTTCAGTTGGGCTAAAAATCATGGAAGGTTGAGGCTTTATCTTTCCATTTCTAACCATTGCCACAGTAGCTAGTGCCTCCTGGGAATTAATCTATGCCATCCCTTAAAAAATACTCGTAAGTGGGCTAGCAATGAAAAGGAAAGTCTCCATGTCTTCAGGTAGTTGAATTGACGGCCTGCAGAGGGAAATTTCCCACACTGTTTCAAATGAGGTTGGTTCCTTTGGGGAAAGCCAAGGAGCTCTCGGAGTTCAGAGGACGCCTCTACTTCTGGACAAAATCCCTGAGCCCCTTCTGCAAAGCTGGGGCAGGGAGAGTGACCCGTTGCTCTCAAAGTGACACCCCTGCTTATGGGCGTCACCCAGGCAGGGACAGGTTCTCTGGTTTTCCCATTTGTGCCTCTTTTTGTCCAGTCTCTGCTTATGGACAAGCTTGGATGCAGATGATTCAAGGTGATAACAGTTTCAAAACGGTGGGCATGTCTTGTCTGGAGCCTCCATCCTCTGAGACTGGACTGGGGGGACAAGGGAGCTCCCAACTCCCCCGCCATTTGCCCTTTGCCTCGTGGAGATGTGAAGGATGAGGAAGACTGGAGACCTCCCCTCCTCCTGGGACATGAGGCCTACTGCCCGGGGTCTGCGGGATGGGGGGCCATCTGCTCTGTGCGCTGTCGCAGAGGAGAGATCTCATCTTGCTGAGCTGAGGCGGAGGGAAGGGGAAGCCGAGCACCTCAGACACCAGCTGGCCTTGCCAACCTTTGTCCATTTTCATGACGAAATGGGCTGTTATTGGCCATATACACAGGAAAGTTTCCAGACACTTACATATTTTAAGTCGGTTTCTACCAGGATGGTTGTTTTTCTGGGGATTCAGCCCGCAGAACTCCTTACAGGCCATCCTGGAGGTAAAACTTCCACTAGGCATGGGTGGAAGCAAGGTTGCCTTTGTCTTCTGTTTGCTGACAGCATTCTGCTAAGAGCCCCCGCCTTACAAGTAGTAATACGAATTCACAATGCTTTGATTCGTGTGTGTTCATTTTGGAATCTAAAGAATCACTTTTATAATTGCTTGGTTTTCGTCAGTCACTCTAAAAGAGTTCACATTAATATTTTATAAAAATGTAAAAGAATCCTTATTAGTTTCCAGGATGCTGCAAGAATTCATGTCAGCATTGTTTCATTGATAAGAAAGTTAAAGAGGATTATAAAGAGACAGATTGAAATAGAAATGAGCAGGGCCGTCTTCATTATGTTTTGCTTAAATATGAGCTGCCATGAACACATTTGGTAATTTGATCAATAGGTGGGAGATATTTATGTGTAAACGATATTATCACTTTTCTGCAAGGCTCTTTAATATAAGACTTAAAGGCCAGATTTCATAAATCTGCTGTAAGTCCATAGCTGCTGAGTTGAGTCAACTCCTTTATCCTACATTCCGCCTTATTCATGTATAACAATTTTATGTGTCTGGACATTAAATAGACATTAAATTTACGGAGCTCTTTCCTTATCTTGATCTCTGATTCGTACGGCACTTCACAGAGAGGCTTGTGCACAGGAGCCTGGCAGGGACTTCTTTTTTGGATATGAAGAGCTGTTTAGGGAAAAAATAGCTTTCTTATCAACATTAATGTTGAGTCAATGGACTCAAGAATAGTTGATTACAGTTTGACGCCAGCATTTATTTAGAGATAACCTAATGCTCTCTAGGGAATAGCATGGTATGCACTTTTGAAGAGTTCAAGATTCTCCCTTTTAAACGCGTTCTGCCCTATGAGCTGTGCTCGCTCCGTTCTGCCCTGGCCGCAGGTCTCTCTGTGCATGGCTTCTGGCTTTGGAGGTGCCAGGATGCCACGTTCTGGACATTCTCTGCCTTCCATGCCCCCTCTGCCCTTCTTCTCCACCTTGTCAAGGTGTATGATGACTCTAGATGTCCGGCCACTCTCGCAATTACTCTGACCTCTGTGTGACACCGTGATATATTTTGCTTTCTTTTTTCTTTCCTGTCAGGTGAGATATTTATATCTTAATTTAATGTTTCAATGTCAAACTAGAAGACTACCTTGATCTTGAAGATATTAAGGACGATTTCAGAAGGAGAATTTTTTTTTGAAGACTCGCCTGAAGTATTATTGAGGGTTGCATAATTATATCTTGAAGTCTTACAGTGAACTCTTGCAAAGCTCATTTTTTCAGCCAACACACATTAGTTGAACCTCTACCAAATTTAAAGCATTGCAAATTAAATGAATAAACGAATGAAAAATAAATCGGTAGCAAAATGTGCTCATGGGCTTTTAGAACCTAGTAAAGTCAACCCTGCATAATTCTACAAGGGAAAATATGTTGTCTAATGAATGCTTATGCTTGATTGATTTAACTTAGATACACGTACAACTGATGTTTATTTAAAATAATATGCTAAAAAAAGAAACATTAATCAAGTTAACTAGAATATTTTTCATCTTTGAATGCCATTCTCCCAGTACAGTTTATGAAAATAATGAGATTGATTCATGTTTGAAAAAAATGAATAAAAGACTAAACCAATTGTTAGATGCAAGAAAACATTTATATTGGAAGAGGAGATGCCTATGTGATTTGGCTACATGTAGTTTTGGGTTTATGGATACCCACAAGTTTCAAGAATTGAAGTAAACATTGTCATGTTAGTCTCTACAGAAGGCTTCTGCTTCAAGTGGTATGAAAACTCATTTCCTATTTCTTTCTATTTATAAGTAGATAAACTGAAAGAGATATTGCTAATGACTCAAAGAGAACATCTAGAATGAGTAATAACATATTTTGAAATAACAAATACTATTTTATTATTTTGAAGACCCTAATTTGCATTAATCACTAAAGTAGCTTTCTAAACTAGGTCATAGATGTCTACTCAAGAAAGAAGAAGTGCACATCTCAATGTTGTTTTCCTTTTTTGAATCCACTTAAATTCTACTGCACGAATTATGAAGAAAATGGCATTAAAACTCACTGACACCCTGCAATCTGTGATAGGATCATTAGCAAGTAGAATATTTCAACAGATTTCTGAATTAAGGAAAGTTAATGTGTCAACACTGCCAAAATGGAGACATGTTAGCTGTGGCTAAATACATGACGGGGAACTGAAACACACTGGAATGTATTTATTAAAAATTGTGTATTTATTCTTACGTGCTTAAATATCAGTCGCCTTAAAAGAACTCTGCTTCGTTGGATGCAATACACCTATGGAGACGCTTTTTCCACTGCTCAAAACAGTTTTAATGCCTTTTAGTGCTTCTGCTGTTTTTCGTTTCAGCTCTTCCACATCAGCAAAATGCTTCCCTTTGAGGAATTCTTTTTAGTCCATTTTATCTGGGGAAACCAACAAACAAAAAAAATTGTGAGAGAAGAATAAGACGTGTAGGGCATGGAGCCATGTTGTTTTCGTCAAAAACTGCCGAATGCTCAGTGTGGTGCTGGCAGGTGCGCTGTCATAGTAGAAGAGCCAGTCACTGGTTTGTCACAAATTCGAACGTTTCTTCCTTAAATCTTGATGCAGCCTTGTCAAAACTTTCAGATAAAAACTTTGTTTGACTGTTTGATCTGGAGAAACAAATTCTAAGTGTACGAAAAGGGTCCCACCCTCCAAAAGGTAATTCTGGGTTTTTTGGGTCCCCTCTTAATGTCTCAGGAGAGCTGACATCAGGCAGAAAAATACAGCAACCTGAGCTCTGAAACTCAGATCAGAGGATGTGCCGTGAAAACAGAAGGGGGTACCTCAAGGTGCATGCATAAGTGTGTCTTTCTGTATTCCTAGCCCAAATTCATAAATAATATGCCTGCCTCTGCTCCCTGACATCCCCACCCAAGGCGCCATGGTGGTGGAGGTCGACTAAGATGGCGACCAAAACATCTGAAACAAACTACAGAAGAATGCTGGGGGAGATGCTGGTCTCTTAGGAGGAGGATATATTTTGGAATCTGGGTGGCCTCCTCAAATCTTGAATCTGGGTGGTCTCCTCAGAATGGTCTGTTCCTGAATTGTTAATCTACGTGCACAGAGTCTTCAGTGGCCTTCCATCACCTCATTTTAAAGCAAAAATGCAAGATCAAGTGTAAACAGTTAAATAGAATCTTGTTTATAGATGAAACAAAAGAAAGATATCATCTGACAGAGGTATTCAAGAAGATATTTTATTCATAAATGAAGAAATTGACTTTATAAGGGACCATTAGAAAATATGCATAATTTCTTTAAAAATAAAATCATGTTTGATTAAAAATTGAAAAAAGCTTGGAAAATAGCTCCAAGGAAGTTTCATAAAATATGACATTAAAACACAATGTTCAGAGTATGTGATAGAAAAATTAAGGAGAGAAACCCAATTCAGGGGGTCCAGCATTTGGCTAATAAGATTTCAAGAAAAATAACATAGAGAAATGATGGAGAGAAAATTATCACAGAAATCACAGAAGGAATGCCTTAGAGCCAAAAGATGGGCATGTTCTCAGCAGAGGACTTGCTGAGTGCTAAACAGCATTTTTTAAAAAAAACACTCATTTTCCCAACATTGTGAGTGTTTAGAATAGCGAGGATAAGGAAAAGATGATAGAAATCCTCACTTGTTACGAATTTCTTCATCATGCCTGTTGGTATCCTACTTCTCGCAATCTATGTGGGCGATTGTGTAAGGGAAAACAATTTCATCAAAGCACTTTCAGGAATTTTTTCTTTGTTTTGTTTTTTCAGTTGGGGGTCTCACTCTGTTGCCCAGGCTGGAGTGCAGTGACACAATCACAGCTCACTACAGCCTCGACTCTCTAGGCTCAGGCGATCTTCCTGTCTCAGCCTCCCGAGTAGCTGGGACTACATACCTGTGGCATCACGCCCGGCTCATTTTTGAATTTTGTTTGTAGAGATGAGGCCTCACTTCTGTTGCCCAAGCTGGCCTCAGACTCCTGGCTCGAGCGATCCACCTGTCTCAGCTTCCCAAAGTGCAGGGATGACAGGCCCGAGCACCACGCCTGGCCTGGGTGATGAGCTTGCTACTTTTGCAGAAACTGGGAAGAACAGAATGCGTCTGGCCAGACGCTCAAATGGCCAGCGAGTCCCTCATGCACGTCTCCCCTGCAGATACTCTTCATCGTTCTGTGAGAAAGGTCTCCAGAAAACAAGGTGCTGAACCCAAATCAAGCAGTGGGCAGACCGGGGTCCGAGAACTCACAGTCTCTGTTTCTGCCTGAACTCATAAGGGCAGCATGCAGTGCCTCTCGGGCAGGCGGTTGTGGAGGCGGACTGACTGTTACCCACTGCGGCAAGAAACGGGCCCAGGAGGGAGACCTCCATGAAGAGACAGGATTGCCGAGGCCAGACGGCGTGATGAAGTGTTGGCAGAGGTAAAGCACGTGAAGGGTGCGAGGAGACAGTTAAAAGTCGTGTCCACGCAAGCGTCGTGTAACACGGAAGAAAGTTGTCCAAGAAATGTCACCCTGGGAGACGGTCAGCTCATTACTCTGAACAGTGGACGGTGCTTGTACACAGTACTATAGGGCCGTGTTTCCTCCAGTCGGAACCAAAAGAAAAGATAAGTAGGAGGGAGTGATGGTTAAGAGCGACGTGGAAACGCCACCTCGCTGAACACTGCAAAATGCTGAAGTTGCCAAGGCAAAGGAGAGAGAAGAGATGGATACAGGTGATTCTACAGACTGGGGAATTCAGATAATGCTCCGGCTTTGTTTGGTCATACAGTCTTCAAAATCATCAAGTCAATCAACAGATGTGTTAAACTCTATGGAGAGGGTCGCCAGAATTCAACAGGTGGTAGTGATTCAGCAGAATCACCACACACAATGACCAGAGCATGTTAAAGCAGATAATCGTGCATCAGCTATTCATTTCTACTCTGTATCAAGAAATACAGAGGCTGCTTCCAGAACAACTTAAAACAGAAAGGGCTGTAAGTGTTATTCGTTTGAGACAGTTGATTTTGAATCCACCCACATAAAATCACTTTCTTGTCCTGACACCCAGGGGAGGGGCAAGGCTGATCAGCATGACCCTCTTACACAATAGGCCTGAAACTGCTAGGGGGGCACAAGAGGCTTTGGTCTCAGGGACCTCGCCTTCCAGGCATCCTCCTCCTGGACAATCCCCTCCCCCAGCAGCTCAGGCCTGGAGGGCAGAACCTGAAGGTCATGAGACTTGCTCTGTAGAGAGTGTCTACTGTGAGACCTAAGGATGGGACTGAAGATCTCTTCTTCAGACTGTGTTCTCGGATGGACCCCGACACCCACCCAGGCCTGGAAACCAGGAAGCTGGCCCGTGATGCCCCCTCCCAGAAATCGGCGCTGACAGGTAGCCATGCCCCATGACGTGACCAACCCCCCAGCAGGCCCTGTCCTTGCCATCCAAGTTCCCTTTAAAAACTCCATCCTCTGCACCTGGGGAGGTGGGTTTGAGCCATTTCTTCCACCCTCCTCACTTCGCTGCTTTGCGATGTTCAACATCCCTCCACTGTCCTGGCTGCGTCAGTGATGTTTTTTCCGGGCAGCTGAGGGATCAATCAGGCTGTAGCCCTTGGGGGTATACAGGGGGCGGGGAAACTTGAGGTTGTGCAACAGACAAAAGCCTGTCTCATCAATAAATTTTCTAACCATTGGATTTGGAAGCAGTCTATTAGCTATTAAATTTACAAGATAAACAAAAATGGAGGTGAAAGTGTGGCTTTTGGTTTGTAGATAAGAAGACGGAGGCTTTGGATGAGTGTGTGGAGTTGCCCTGATCTGGTTAACGCGGAGGGAGGACGATGGGGCTGTACTTCTTGGTCCTGAGCTTTCACAGAGAACTTAGTGAAGTTGCCTGTGGGGTGGAGCCCCCAAAGACTGCTGGTTCTCTCCTACGTCTTCTTAGATTCCAGGAAAACTCTCTGAACAGGAAACAAGGTTCAGCTCGGGTTGTCTGTGTGGAGAGGCTGGGCTGCAGAGCGTGGCAGCAGGCATTCGTTGCACAGGAGTCCTTTACCCAAGGAGCTGGTGTCCCCATTTGAGGAGAAATGCCATTTGCTTCTCGCTGAGGATTGGCATCTCGAGTGTTCTCCCTTTCCTGTGAGAAGGGAGGAGCAATGGGCTCTGGACAAGAGTTGACACTCATGTCAAGTACCGGAGGCAAGTCCTGCCTCGCACCTGAAGCGCCAGTCCTGAGACCAGACATTAGACACCTGGGCCATATTTGAACACAGGTTCAAGGTTATTTTCACTACTGACAAAACCACTAAGGACATTTATTACTAATGGGACTGCAGATGTGATTAGACTTCTGTCTGTGAGCCAGCACGGCGTCTCCTGGCAACCACGGATTTTATTTTTTAAAGAAAGGTACTTTACCCGAGCATCCCTAATTTATCTGACTAAGGAACTCAACTGGGAGAACACTGAAGTGCTGTGACTCACTGGTATCCAGTTCTCACACCATCTTCCTCTGAAATAGCTGAGAGTTACCACTGCATTGAAGGGAAGGCTTTCCAGTAGGGAAAACCCATGTGAAACGCCGGGAGGTTTCACCGAATTCTAAAATAATTTATCGCTTGATAACCATCCAACATGCAGAAAATTTCCAAGAATTTCAATCTGAGGGGTGTCATAAAATTAATCCCTGTTTCTTATTCTAAGAGCCAGCAGGATCCTTCTGAAATTAGTGCTGAAGGAGAAGAGGTTTCATAGCATGGGGCGTATCCGTAGATTATTTTTTCGGAACATCTTCTGGAAACACACAGCGGCCAGGAAAGGCTAGGAGCAGTGCACGTGCGCATTGCTAGGGCTCCTGGGCTTCATGGAGAGGCAGAGTCAGCTGTGTCCCATCACGTGGAAAGGGAGATCTTGGGAGTGCAGGTGGCGGCTGGGGCCTGAGCGTGCTGTTGTCGCCTGGACGATGGTTCATCTCACAGCTCCAAACAGAAGGGGAGGATGGGTGGCAAGCCGAGGTTTGAAGACAGCACAGGGTGACATGACCCTCCAGGGCAGGCCTGTTCAACCCTCAGCCCGCGGGCCGCATGCAGCCCAGGACAGCTAGTCCTGGGGCCCCGCAAAAGATTTTCACATCATGTGTTTTTGAGCATTTGTTTTCTTCCTGACCCCATGTGGAGTTCCATTTTTTGAAGTTCACAATCACAACCTATTCAGGACATCGCTTTTTGGCAGCATCTGTGAGCAGCTGTTTTCAGTGTTGAATCACATGAGGAGCAAAATTTGAACACACGTTTCTGACGAGCACCCTGAGAACTCACTCAGAACTGTGACCACTTCTGTCACACCGGACATTGACAGATTTGTTTTATAAAAACAAGGTCAGATTTCCCCCTAGTTTTATATTATAGTCATTTTTCTAAACTTTCAACATAAAATATAAAAAATAAAAGAAATCATACTATGTATGCTCACTAACTATTGGGGGCGCAAAAATGTATATAGGCTGGGGGCTCGGTGGCTCAACCTGTAATCTGGCACCTTGGGAGACTGAGGTGAGTGAATTGCCTGAGCCTGTGGGATCGAGACCCGCCTGGGCAACTTGGTGAGATCTCATCTCTACAATAAAAATCAAAAAGATTAGCTGGGTGTGGTAGCGCATGTCTATAGCTCCAGCTACTTGGAAGGCTGAGGGGGAAGGATTGCCGGAGCCTGGCAGGTCAAGGCTGCGGTGGCCAGGAGCGGCCACTGCACTCCAGTCTGGGCGACTGAGTGAGACTCCAGCTCAAAAAAAAATTGTATATGTTATCTACGTATGACTTTAAGTTTGCCCTCATCAGAAGTGCCTGGATGCTGATGGTAACCACCGAGTGCCTCTTGTAATTGCAGAAGTCAAAGGTGACTTGTATTCATTTTTTGTTATTAGTATATATTATTACAATTTCAATACAGTTTTTGCCTTTCTTAGCATGTGTATAAATTTTTTGGCGCCCTCTACACATTATATAATTTGTGTACAGCCCAAGACAATTCCTCATTTCTCAATGTGGCCTAGGGAAGACAAAAGGCTGGACACCCCTGCTCTAGCGACCGGGAGAGAGAATGCACCCACGATTACAGCACTAAGGGTCCATGGCTATAGCTGGCGAAATAACTGGTTGTGCATTATCCCCATTTTTAATGTCGGAGAAAAGCAGTGTTGCTTTGCAGCAAACTTGAATCTCTTCAATAACTTTTCTGTTCTAGGACGACAACAGCAAAACGCCATGCCAGGTGAACAGAAGTCGACCCTCTGGAAGTTACTCACTGGGCACCCCGGGCAGCCGTCGTTCACATCTAATAATACACCCACAATAGAACTCATAACTCACATTCGCGAACCTTTCGAAAGCACTTAGCCTGGCGGACGTGTAAGTGCAGTTCTAATTATAAACTCCGGGGAGCTATGCAGGGAGATGAACGGACCTTATCACATGTTTATTTTTTTAGCGCAAGTGCAAGCCAGAACTCCAGATCGCTAGCTGGCTGACCTCACTGTGGTCGCAAGGTGTGTGGAGGTGGGGTTTCCCTGCTTATGACACAGCCGGCGTCGAGCCCAGTCAACATGTCATGAGCGCATCTGAGATGAATTCGTCGTGGACACCAACAACCACCACAGCCATGGGCAGCCAATTGCATTTGATGCTTTGCACTTCTCCAGGCCAACTGCTACATTTTACTTATTTTTTTTGGCCAAGCTGCACCCTCATGCTTGGATTAGAAACCAGACACAATAATGTACTTCTGTTTTCACACTTAACACACAGTGCAATCACTTTCATTTCTGACCTCTCTTCACTTGGGATAACGTGTAAGAGTCAGTGAACGTGGGACCTTGAACATGGGGCGGGCCTTAAAGAATGAAATGATATGATTACCTAAAGGGATTTGTTCAGGTCCTCAATATTTGAGGAGAATGAGAATGTATATGTCTATAGCAGGCATCTTGTTTTTTATCAGATTAAAACCTCTTTTGCACATAAATCCTTTGTCTTCCTGTGAGTAGGAACCTTTCTCCTGCCGTCCTGTCCAGTGGACTCCAGGCTGTTCTTGGTACGTATAGTCTTTATTTTCCTGCTGTTTGGGTGAGTGTGTGCTTGTCATGTTTCCGAGGGTCTGTCTCATTTGCATTTTCTTGAAGCTAATGTGCTTGCATTCTTACTTCCACATACACTACTTGAAAAGAGTCTCAGGAAGGAACTCAATTTACAAAGTCTCCTCCCGCCTCTCCAATGTGTTATTTAACTTATTGTTTTGTAAATGTACTTTGCATATTTCAGATACAGTTCTTTTGTGGATTTCAGGTTTTTAAAGTTATCTTTCAGGCTGCGGCTCGCCTTTTTAAACTCCCTTAATAGTGTCTTTTATCAATGGAAACGCTTCATCTTACTGCATTTGTGTTTATCCATACTGTTTCATGTCAGTGTACTTTGGGTCCTGTTTATAAATTGCATCCACTCTGATGTCACAAATATTTTTTTCTCTTGTTAACTTTATTGAGCGTTATGTGTCGATGTGTCAACTACCTGCGACTGATTTGTGTTAGTTGTATTCTGTGTCAGGGGTCATGACCATTTTTTTCTTATGTCAGCTATTTATTCCTAGAACTGTGCTGTATCACACGCCCCCATGAAACTACAGCTTACTAGAACGGGAGTTTATTCAGCCCACAAGGCTGAGAGTCAGAGACTGAGCTTGAGGCCAGACTGGGCGTTTAGATGTGGGTCAACGAAATACAGCTGGAAGTAACGTTCCAGTCTTCCCGTCGACGCTTTCTACATTCAGACGTGTTTGCATTAGGAAGTTTGTGAGAAAAATTCTGACATTTTGACTTCCAACAACAACAACAAAAAATAGGCCAGACTCGAAAGCATGAATTTGAATCTTCACAAGTCCGTGCTCCTCCCGTTTGTCTTTATGTCTGACCGTCCTGTCTCTTCTGCTTGACGGCATGGCGGATGGCACCACACGGGGCTCATCGTAGCCAATGTCCCTCCTGTGGGGTTCTGTCACCTCCCCAGGGAGGGACTGAGGCTCTTCCCTTCAGAGTCCTGACTCCCTCTGAATGCGCGTGGCGGTGCCCGCGGACCACTGGACGCAAGGCGTCGTGCCAGTGAGGACCACCAGGCAGAGCACCCTCCCCTTCCAAAGGCCAACTCCTTCTGGGAGCCAAAGCTGGTCACAAAAGGGCCCATGGCCTCTCGGTGGTGGAGCTGAACATCTGAGGGCACTCACTGGAGACGGCAGAAAGTCCACAGGTGAAGCAGGAATGCAGGAACCGAGAGTGTATGCTACGGAGACTCAGAACCAGGTCTTTCTTCAGATTCTGCCCTGGCGAACCTTCTCCCCGCCAATCCTGGAAAAATTGACTTGAGGCTGACAAAACAGTGGGGGAGGCACTGAGGAGGAAAAATAGAGTGGCCATCCTTATTATCATGATGTTAGTTCTAAAATGAGGAGGGCTGGGCTTTCTCTTCTGCTGGGTCATCACGTTTTGGCGCAAGGCTTTCATACCTCTGTTGCTGGGGGGCGGAGGGTTTTGGCTCCTCTCGGTCTATGCATTAATGTTTGATCAAGGGAAGAGCCACAATTCAGGACGGGGATGGAGGATTCGCCATGTTGGATGCATCAGCATCAGTTTAGGAGGATCAGAATCACGTCCAGGAGTCCCAGCCAGGCCCAGCTCTTGATTGCTGTGGATGCCTTCTGAATTTTCTGGGCTCCAGAGAATGCAATAAAGGGTCTGGTTAGAGGGCATAGAGGTGTCTGGTGATACTTATGCTCAATGTCAGCTTAGAGTTTCCTTGTGCCTGTATGCTTGTGGTAAAATAAGATGTAAGAAACATTAATTTTATTGAATCAGAGGTGACAAGCAACTAACCAAAGCATGGTTAAAAGGATTCCAACATCATCTGCCCAGAACCCTCTCCAGGAGCTGATATTGCATTGATTTTCCGGGTTCTCATGAGGACATGCACCCTGTGACGTGAGAAGCCCTTGTGGAGAGAGGGCAGTGATAGCTGAGGTCTCAGGCTCGTACGAGACAAGCAGATTACAAGTCAACAAAATGTTGATTCCCCAATGCCTTGAGTTTCTCTTGCCACTGAAGGGACACTAGCAATTAATTTCCTTGGGATTGATGATGACGGTGTTTGCAGAAGGGATTCAAGTTTCTTTTCAGAGTTTGGTATAATCTATTAACTTCTAAATGGAAATGGGTCCCTTGTTAAATGTGCACTCTCAGTGTTATGTGGGCCTCGACACCTACCAGAGACTCTTCCACACGTGCAGTTACCATGCTTGTTTCATTACACCAAAAACAAAAGCATGATCAGAAGATGGCCTCAGAGGAAACCTGGTGCCCTTGGCATCGCTGAATTTTCCCAAGTTCAGCAAATAGGGAGAAAAGTGGGAAAAAAATGCTAAAGAAGATGGCCAGTGTCTAAATCCAGGAAATATTCTAGAATTACCACCCACTCTTTCTTTTTTTTTTTTTTTTTTTTTGAGGTGGAGTCTCACTCTGTCTCCCAGACTGGAGTGCAGTGACCGCTCCTAGCCACTGCAGCCTCGACCTGCTGAGCTCCGGAGAGCCTTCTGCCTCAGCCTTCCAAGTAGCTGGAACTACAGGTGCACACTACCACACCCGGCTAATTTTTTGATGTATTGTAGAGATGAGGTCTCGCCAAGTTGCCCAGGTGGGTCTCGAGCCCGTGGGCTCAGACAATCCACTCACCTCAGCCTTCCAAGGCACGGGATTACAGGCTGAGCCACCGAACCCGGCATCACTCACTCTTTCCAAGATGCATTTTGTTCCAGCTTCAAGTTGACATCAAAGATGAGCCAAGAAATATCTGGGTTGTAAACTAAGCATCCCAAGTTCCACCAGCTAATCCATATAAACGTGCTTTTAATGTTTTCCATTATTTTGATGTTTCAAATATCACTTTCCTGAGTTTCTTTCTACTTTATTTGAGTCCAGGCATTTGCTAGAGTTACACGCAGAATTCATTCCCATGATCTCACCCGTATGGGGGTGCCTGGTTCCCTCCTGGCTGTGTCTTCCAAGGGGAGACAGGAAGTTCTACAGTGATTCCTGATACCGACCCCCAGAGAAACCTTTTGCCACATCACTGCCGCCATTGACTCCAAGAGTCACCGCTCTCTCTCTTCACGTGGCAATCTGGATGTCACTTTTTAAGTGACGTGGGGTGAGTGGCTCCTTCCTCTACTCATCCTGTCTCCAAGGGAAACCCAGAGTCAAGCCCCACAGCAGGCATCTCCAGCCCCAGGGCTGCAGACTGTGGGCTTTTAGGATCTGGGCCCCACAGCTGGAAGTGACTGGCGGGTGAGTGAGTGAAGCTTCCTCTGTAATTGCAGCTGGTCCTCATTACTCTCACAACTGCCTGAGCTCCGTCTGCTGTCAGATCAGTGGCGGCATTGGATTCTCATTGGAGTGAGAACCCTATCATGAACTGTGCAGGAGTGAGATCTAGGTTGCACACTCCTTATGAGAGTCTAATGTCTGATGATCTGAGCTGGAGATGAGGCAGTGATGCTTGTTCTGGGGAGCAGCTGCAAATATAGAGGAACATGAGTAGTGAGATTTGAGTGCACAGCACCGCCTCTCCACCCCGCTATCCACGGAAAAATTGTCTTCCACGAAACCAGTCCCTGATGCCAGAAAAGTTGGGGACTGCTGCCCTAAAAGGCTAAGCAATTAAAAACGAAGCCAGTGCACATATGCATGGTTCACTTCCACTGACTTTGTCAGGGCAAGGAGGAAGGACTGGCTCCCCAGTTGGGCATCATACACAAAATCCACTCCCCTGGAATCGCTAGAGCACAGTGTTGCCTCAAAGCCCACCAAGACTGCTTTCCCTCTGGGAGTCTTCCACAAGCCCCTTTTACGACAAGCTGCACTTGGGCGGGGTCCTTCTCTGACCTTCACACGTGTGCGCTTGTCACTCCAAACTCCGACGATGGCCAAAATCCCAATGGTGTTTTTGTTTTCTGGTTGAAATTCCTCTGATCCTTATTCAAGTTGGTCTAGGTAACTAAATGTGCTGTGAGGGTCTCACCCAACCCCAAGTCAGACGCAGAAGACGATAGTCTCAGCCCTGTCAGCATCTATCAGAACCGTGGGACTTCTGTGCTCTCTTTTCTTACTGTTATTAATATGCAACACCTGCTTTTTCCAATTGACAGTTTAAGAAAGTACTTCACTGTTTATAACTATTACCTAAGACAGCGATTTTGTTTTTTAAGAAAGTGACTTAGTCCAGGAAGCGGAGACTTGTCTTGGAAAGATGAGATAAGAACAGAGGTGACATTAAGACGTCATAGACTCTTTTGGGGGCAGGAAAAAGACTGCCATGGCATGCTCTAAAATAAAGGTCTTAAAGTAGATGGAACGAGACGAGTGGTGTGAGAGTGGAGTAGTTAGTGGCTCAGAACTTTTCCTGGAATCCAGGGTGAGATTGGCTACAAGGCCCCGGGTTTCATCGAGCTGGGACCATCTTTGCACTTACATGGCAGCAACAGCTCATTAGCATCAAGCCTGGTGGAAAACATCCCAGAAACACTGTGTTGTCAACGAGCTTCGTATATTATGTTGGGTAGCAATACCCAATAATGGATGGCTTTATGCTGCATGAATTGCATCGCATAATTAAAGGACATTAAGCAAAATTAAATAAGGTAGGTCAACTCTGGTGGGAATTAGCAATTTCCCCCTCTTTCTAAGTGGTCACCACATCCGTTTGAGAGAGTCTGACCTGTTGTAAAGTTTTGTCTCATGTCTCCAACTTGCTGATTCAAATGAAAACTTTCAATCGCCATGTCGCCAGCTCTGCTGACATCGCCTCTTCAGAGCAGAGACGGGGGACAATTGTTTTATTATGTCCCAGTTAACAGAGTTGTACAGCATGGATAATTAAAACAAGTCCCAAGAGGGATGGAAGGCTGTTGGCTCATGAAATTCCTTCTCAGGATGTGCTCTTCAAGTCGCAGATTAAAGCCAGCGTGTGTGTCCCTGGGTGGTACAACTTCCGTGCAATTCGAACCATGGTAGAGACACATTTTGTGTTATCTTCTCCCATGGTTGTTTTTAAGCATAGGATTGTATGCCAAAATGTTGTTTCCTTAAGGTCTATTTCAAAAGTGATCTGTTGTCCTGATTTCATTCCATAAACTCATTTGACCTGTGCAAAGTATCTCTTCTTGGATTTAGGTCATATGTACCTCTATGGTATGAAAACATTCTTACCAAAATGTCGTCTCTCTTTTTTCTAGTTAAATTGCCTTCATTTTACCAAGTTACTCTCAGAGGCAACTGTACATGGCAATTGTTTTTTATGTATTTGCACAGCTATGGTATCACCCAGGGCCAGTCACTCATGTTTTGTTATTCGAACTCACAGTTTTTTGTTCTCTGCCCATTCCTTCTACTTAACTTCACGGGGTTAATTCGCTTTTCCTGGAAAAAAGTGAGTCCCAAAGACACTATTTTTCATGCTTACAGCCACTCCACGTTTACTTGTAGCTCTATTTGTAAAGTTTAATTAATTCTTTAATCCTGCTGCAGCTTTTGTTTCACGAGCTAATATCTTGAACCGCTTTTAAATGGGTATAAATGTGCTCTGCTTTGTTGACATGCTCAAGTGCCTCTTCTCAGCTGTTCTACACATTGCTGACAAATTGAAGACGTTATTAGCCTAGAAAAAGTAAATAATAGTACTTTTTCAGAGGAATCCAAGTGCATTTTAACATGGCTCTAAAATTTTCACACACTTTGTGGCAGGTGAGTAGGGAAAGCGATATCCATAACTTAGGGGTAAAACATTTGTGCCAGAAGAGGGTAGGTTATGCTTCCAAATCTTATCAGATGACAGATTCCTTTACTCAGTGAGTCCAGATTTTTCTTTGATATGAGGTGTACCTCAACCCACTTTTCCACTGTACCCGATGGTCATCACAGCACCCTCTCCAGTGACGGGCTGGGTCTTCTGGAACATTAGCCAGGACCCGCAAGAGTAGACATGCCAGTCATGTGAACGTGTGACCAGGTGAATTCAAGAACCAGCCAGAGTCGGCTTGAGTCTCTGTAGCCTCCCTGGAAGGGCTCCTCGAGTCACCAACCTCCTAAGCACGGGCTCAATTCCAGCTTGTATGTTTTTAGCCACACATTGGACTCTTCTTCCCTCTTGTCCCCAGCAGGTCCCCACTGTGACCCAGAAGTCTCCTGCCATCCAGTGTGCACACGAGTCTCTTAATCCCAGTCGCTGCAGCACAATGTAATTCATCTCTTCCACCCACCGTCCTCCACCACAGAGCCACTTACTCACCGAGCGCTTCCTTTCTTGTCTCTCTTTCTTGGCAATTCATCACCCAGTGCATTTCATTTCTCCAGTAAAAATGTACTATTTTCTTGTCATTCTATGTTCCTCCTCTCCTGAATCATTAGCACACGGGCCACACACATTTACTATTTTTGAAAGGTATCAAAGCTGGATACATTTAAGTCCCCTTCTCTGTTTTTTTAAATATTTCCTACTGGCTGACTGGGAAATTAATTCAATTGTTTGTTGTTTTTCCTCACTCAGTCAACTCTTTTTGATCACTGTTCCTGGCCAGCCAGGGTGAGAGATGGCCTGACCTGCAAGTGCGCACGGTCATAATTCCCACTAGCACAGAAGTCAAGAGTCCCCGGGGAATTGACGACTGATGACCCAGTGGAGATGGTGCACAGTGATCGCAGCTCCCACGCACCCCTGAGTGTCTCACTCCAAACCACGTGGTCTCCAGCCTAGACTGCGGGCCACTCACCCAGGGCGTCACTGTCTTGAGAGTGGACCTGATACCAGCTGCCTTGGCTATCTTGTTCGACTCCCCCACTTCGACCAGCATGTTCCGTGATCATGTCCTAATAAAATTCCCGGGAAACTTTGTTGGAAGGTTCACTTCTGAGGAAAGTGGTCTAAGAAAACCCCCATCTCAAAACAATAAAAGCATATTTTTATTCACTTATTGCTGTATACTGTCTTAAAAGGATAGCTTTCTTGGAGTGAATGGCTGGTTTTATCATTCTCTCATAAATTGTCATCCCAGGTTCCTTCACCACATTGCTATTCTCTCTAAACATGGATCCATCTTTCTGGGACAGAGTTCTGTTAGGAGATCCATTGCTGACTGAATAGGAACCAATTTCTCATAGCCCAAGACACAAGGTAGAGAAGCACAGGAAAATCTACCTCTTAAGAGAACAGGATCCCGTCAAAGTAGTTGTAATATCGACCAAAGTTAGGCAAGAGGGGGAGGACAGGGGGGAAAAAGGGAAGGAACCACTTAGCTCTCACCATTGAGAAGGAAATGGATGATTTTCTGTCAATGAAAGAAAGGGATGCTCGCAAGATGTGTTCTCCTTGGTAACCTGTTCTGTCGCCACACGCAAAGCAGATGAAATTCTGCATGACGCCATTATCCCAGGCAGATGGAGAGGAGTTGGGAATAAATGTGGCCACTTTACGCGGCAGAATTTGCAAGGAGCATATTTTGGTACAGTCTCTTTGCTAGATAGATATACTACAAAATCAAGTTGAGGTAGTTTCAATTTAGGAAGCAACGTCTTCAAGGGTGATTAATACACTAACAGCAGGCAAGCCTCTTCCATTCCCAAGAATTAAATGTAACCAGTATTCATCCCTCTCCTCCTTTTTCTTCATGTGGATGGCATATCCACTTCTTAGGACTCAGTAACAGGGTATCATGCACTAGGTGGCTTGAAACAGCATAACTTTATGTCCCCACAGTTCTGGAGGCAGAAGTTCGAGATCAAGGGGTGGACAGACACACGTTTCCTCTGGGTAGACAGACACACGTTTCCTCTGAAGCTGGTTGTGGGACCCTCCCATGACGCTCAAGCTTTTGGTGTTTCTCTTGCCATCCTTGAAGTTCCTTGGCTTGCAACCGTATAACGTATCTCTGTCTCATCGTCACTTGGCATTCCACCCATCTCTGTCTTCCTATGGCCGTCTTCTTTTGAGGACACCAGTCACATAGATTGAGGCCCTCCCCGCTCCAGTATGACCTCCATTTAAATGAACTAACTGGACATACGTAATGCACTATTTCCAGATAAGGTCACATCTGGTGTGTGGGGACTAGGGCTTCAACATGGCATTTATTGAGGGACACGATTCAACCCATAACAGCTGATGATGCCGACGAAATAGAACACGTTCCCTGCAAGGAAGGCTCCATTAGCAAGGCTGCTCTATGAAGTACATGTCTTGATGAATATTTCCACGCTGCTTGAGCAATCGACCTGTTTTGTTCCATACGGTCTTTTGACAAACCATTCCAAGGTTGTGTATTCACTCATATTTGAAATAAGGCATGTTTTAAGAAATATATTTAAGTGGGGTTATATTTTGAATTCAGGCAGCAATTTTTGCTATACAGTTCTGCACTGATAGATGATAAGCACTGTTTATAAAACAGTTTGGGATACTGGGCCAATTGGCACTACACAGGGCAACGTGGTTTGGTTATTTTCTGTTGGGTTATTTCCTCATACATTGTCTTTCCCTTGGAGCCAATTTGAAAAATAATTTTGATTACTTCTTCTTATTTGTCTTTCTTCCCCATTCTTTCTTTTCTCTTCTTCCTCCTCTCCCTTTTCTTCCTTTTTTTCCGTTCTCCCCTCCCTCCTTCCATTCATCCTTCCTTCTTTCGTTCTTTCTCTCCTTCCTATTTTCTTTCCTCTTTTTTATCATTCAGGGTGTTTATTAGAGGAGATCTTGTTACGCTAGTTATCACTGAAGATTTTAAGCAATAGCTCGGAAGTTCTGCACTAGAATATTCCACATGAAAGGATACATTATGATTTTTCAATAGAAATTTCTTTACTTTATCCAAGGAAATTGAGGATGTAAAAAAGAGCCCATAGGTTTTGAAATTTGTATAGACACATTTTTCTTGGGGATAGCAAAAAAAAAAGGTTTTCAATAAACAATGTACTATATACATGCATGTACAGAAAGTCAATTGTTTTGGTAGAAAATATGGCAGTTTTGTAAGTAAAGAAAATATCTTTTAATATCACCAGGAAAATATTCAGCTCAGCAATGTTAATTTTGATTTTTAACCAATATTTAAAAATAAGTATCTTTACAGTTACAGAGCTTTGTCTTCTAATGCTTGAAAATCCCCCTCCCCCAAAACACTAAATTCTCAGGTAAACACAAGTCCTTATATATCTGTCCAGGTTCCCCACTGTTGAACGGAACTAGTTGTCTGTTCTGGGTATGTAGAATAAGCAGGCGTTTGTCCAAGGAGGCTGTCGTGACTATTTCCTGACATTTGCAGATGGCACGATTCAGGGAGACTGGCAAACCGCATTCCTTGTGGCCTATGGCCAAGTCGCGAAGTTACACAGGAAGACGAGTGCTGCTCTCCGTCTGCTGCACAACTCTGCCAGGGCGTGTGGCCGTCTCAGCCTCATGCAGAGGATGGCGTGCTTGAGCCAAGTGCACGGAGCCGGAATTGCAGTCTCACCTCCCACAGATGAATGAATGATTGTGAGCAGGTCACCGCCACCACATCCCAGCCCCTCACCTGAAGAGGAGGCTGAAGATGTGTGTCTTGGGGAAGTTTGTGTGGGAGCTCAGTAAGGGCACATACAAACCACTGGAAACAGTGCTGCAGCGTAGCTGTGTCTTTGCAGTTGCTATCATGGCGGCCTATTCGGGTGCAACGACAGAAACACTCCTCCAGTCCAATTTCTCCCTGCCTTGGTGGAGAAAGAACGAGTGGTCATCTGAAATAAGGGGCCTTGAAATGTTTGCTATGCACGTTTAGAGCCAACGGATTCCGGAATTAATAAAGATTGTCTCCCAATTATGGAAGGCAGCAGCCTGGATTCTCCGGGTGGCGTTAATCTTTCCATTTCCCTCCCTTGGCAGAAGAATGTTAGAAGTCGCAGAGGTGAGAATAGACTGCTTTTCACATTGCTGATGGGTGATAGAGGTTGGGTGTTTGTCTCTTCCAAACTTTATGGTAAAATGTGATCTCCAGTGTTGGCTGTGGAGCTTGGTGGGCGGCGTTTGGGCCATGGGGCAGATCCACACGAGTGGCTTGGTCCCGTCTCTGGGTAGCGAATGGGTCCTCTCTCTGCTACTTCATGAGAGTGGGTTGTTTAAAAGAGCCTGGAGCCTCCTCCTCCCTCTCCTGCTCCCCCTCTCGCTGTGAGACCTGCCTGCTCCCCTTCCCTTCGGCCGTGAGTGGAAGTTTCCTGAGGCCCCTGCAGAAGCCCGGCAGAGGCTGGTACCACAGAGAACCAGGAACCAAATAAGCCTCCTTCCTTCCTGAATCACCCAGCCTCAGGTATTTCTTTACAGCAAGGTAAATGGACGGATAACAGCTGGATTGTTGAGTATGAAGCCAGAGGGAATGTACAATCTAAACTATCTTTAGTAGCAAGCATTTATATTTGCTGCAGGGTTGCCGTAAAACCAGCAGGCAAATGTGACAAGAAAATGGCGAAAGTGTGACATAGCCTTGTATTTGGGGGAGCTTCAAAAATATTATTCTAGTAGGAGTACAGGAAAAATAAGAGAGTCCCACACTAGAAATGTGGTAGGGTTGTGTTCCAAAAGGAAGAAAATTCAGATTCTATAACCCCAAAATATTCATTCTGTAAGCCTGAGTCTCGGCTGTAGCTCTATTTTTCTACGGTGTTGAAAGAAGCAGAGAATTCTAAGTGTCTGGCAGAGGTTCGAAGTGTGGAAAGCCATGATGAAGTCTCATACAGCTGTCATAATTCAACAGAGTCAGAGCAGGAGCATTCACTTACAAATACTGAGTCAGGAGCAAAGTATTCACACTTACCAGTAAATGTTCTTGGTTGGAACTTGGGGGGCAAGATGGGTCTGAGACCCGTGCCTTAGTCAGCAGGTCACGCTTTCCAGAACACACGGACTGTTGAGAAATAGACGCGATGGCCAAGATACAAAAGAAGCAGGATGAAACATGTGACCGACAAAGAGTCAGAACCAACACATTTAAAGAGAATTTTCTTTCTAAGGGGGCTACATCCTGCAGGCTGAAAGTGAGCCTCTGGCTGAGGCTGTGAAGCCTTCCAAAGGGAATTAGAACAGAGGCACCAATTTATGCTGGGGGCGGGGGGAGGTAGGATGCGCATATTCTATAAGATGCAAGAGCAAGTTATGAATATTCCTAGAGGAAGTTGTCATGCACGCACGTTGGGCTTATGTATAAAAAGCATATGACAACATAAGACAGTGTTCACTTTTGGGGTGGAGATTTAACATTTAAATGTTTCATAATTAGGCCTTTAATGAAAAAAAAATGAGACACGGTGCTCAAGTCCATGAACTGCACAAACTTACAAACTGAGGAGACCAGTCTGAACCGACCCACAGCTAGCAGTCATCAGTCCAGAGGCCTTTGTGGCCCAGGTGGTCATCAGCTCAGAACCATAAAACCACAAGGGCATGCAGTGGTTGGAGAAAGTAAGCCAAGCTATCGTTGGTCTTTTGTTTTCTTCCAGTCAGCCTTTGAGAAAGCCTAAAAATGATTAATAAGGAAATGGGGTAATAGCAAGTGGGATATGATTAATCTCTGTCCTGCCATGTCTGGGAGCTAAGAATGTCGGGGTCTTTCAGGCAAAGAGGGCCCTGTCAGTCCTCCGAAATGGTATAGGACTTTTATTTAAGTCCACAGAACAAATGTAGGTATTTAGTACCAAGGTCATGGGGGAGTTTGGTAAATAAAGGTGGTGCTGGAAATATTTATATCCTCTTAGCTGAAGGAGCGACCCAGCTCTACGCGGCCGTGTTGGGTTAGAATGATTTGTAACTGTTTCAAGAGTGGCCAATATCTTTGGGTCTCCACATGAGACCACTGATTAACCCGCAGCTGACCTGACAATCTTTCCTACGACGGCATCAGCTAAATGAGCAACCTCACATTTGAGAGAAAAACAGAGGCGGGCAAAAAAGAAGAAAAGACTCTTGCTTTTCTCTTTTTAGCCTTTCATGTTGTCTCAGCATAAGATAATTACAGGAGAATTATGGAAGTTATTTGTTATTTATAGAAATATTCATGGTTTTCTTAACTGCTCTTGGGACCAACAGTACGATGCCCATGTGAACAGTCCTTTAAAACCACTCAGCAACAATAACGAGCCTCCCAAGGTTATGCCCTATCCTGTTTTTCTCCCTTTATGTCATTTGTAACAACTATGGTCTCTGACATTTAGTTAATTAAATTTGCCCACAGTGTCTGACTTGGTTGTGCAATTCCTCTAAGAATGTAATTTTTAAAGGTGGCAAGAAGAATGGTTAACCTTGATGAGCCGGTTAACGGCAGTAGCAGGCTATTCAGGAAGATGGGAAACATTAGAATGCTTGTACAGTGTGTAAATAAAAAGCCCCTAGAGAAAGCACAGATGTGGAATACTTATGGTCTAGGTGATGCTTAAAAAACGAGATAGCAAAAGAAGTCAAATGATGGCACAATTATAAAACCTGCCCCATGCCACTCAGAGATCTCTATACATGTTCATTTAGAACACTTTTTTCTGCAGGATTTTTACATGATTTTAAACATGGCTATTTGAATAGTTTCCTTTGACTCATGTTTCACATTATTAAATTTGAACGGATGGCTTTTGTCATACTTTTTTAGAACTCGGGCAATACCTAGGGCTTGGTCATCATTTATAATTTTCCGATCCAACCAAGACACGCTTCCGAGAGACAGCAGGTCGAAGCTGTCTGCAGAGGGAGGCACGAAGCTGTCACGGTGGAGCTCGGGTCTCCCTGGAGGGCCAGGCTCCTCACGGGCCCCACTGCCAGCCCCACGGCTCTGTCCTGAGACTGCTCAGTTGCGGACCTCCCAACAGGCCTTCTTTGAGAGCCACTGCAGGACCCCTTCAGAGGCCAGGATGGGAGGCAAAGCCCTTGGCTCTCAGGACCATAAGTCATGGCGCCTCGCCTGAGCTCCCTCTTTAGTGTGACGATTCACCCTCTCGGGTCTGCGCAGACACACGGGACCCTCATCCAGCTCTGTTCTGTGGGAAAATGAAGCAAAGCCCTCTCCTCGGACTTAACGCCTTGCGTATGACCAGCGCAGCAGGGGAAGGATGGCTCGGTGGCAGCTGCCACCATGGTCTGCTGTCACACGAACCGCCGTGACTCCCAGAGGTTGCTCTAACGCCATGAGGCCGTGGGTAGGGGGATGACAGCGGTGGGAATGTTTATGAAAGAAGGAGGCACTGGGGGCAGGGTGCTGGGCAGGGCACCGGGCAGAGGCTTGGGAGAAGGGGAGGGTCCTTCATGCGATGCCTGAGGGGCCTCGTGTGGACTCTGAGAAGAGGAAAGGAGGGACGCATCCAGCAGGACGCAGCCATCGCCTCTGCCATTGGCTGCTGGAAGGACAAGTGAGGCTGGGTGGAGCTTTGGCACTGGACACAGCAGGGTGGTCCTCGGGGCCCTCGGGAGAGGCCTTGTGAGGGGATGAGGCTCCCAGAGGTGGATTGGAGTGGGCAAAAGAGGGGCTACATGGAGACAAGCCACTAACAGCTGGCGTGGTGGTTCTGAGACATTTACTACATCGCGTCAACTTAAAATTATGAGAATGGATGCATTTGGAAAGGAGACTTCATTTCTTCCCAAGGACTATGACCTGCCAGGTGGCCATCCTTGACAGGCTAGGAAGTGTAGTCTCCTGCAGAGACAGAAGTCAGGCACTTCCAGGGAGGGAAGGGTGAGGCAGAATGGTAAATGGGTTGGCCAGGTATTCAGCAGGCATCAGTCCAGGTGAGTAAGGCTGTGACCCACATCAGGGTGGCAGTACGGTTTCTGAGAACTGGAATGATGGTGGGGATAATTCCAGTGCTGAGTGAATAGATTTTCCTGATGGATTTGGTATGGGTGGGAAAACAAGAAAAAGTTATGACCATCACCAGAACATATATGGCTTTCATCACTGGAAAATCATTCTTATATTCCACAGGATATGGGAGGAGCCATGAATATTCACAAAGGGGGTCCTGACACAGGCATACTGATTAAACATGTATGTCACATGTAAACCATGTTCACTTTGGGAAGGAGTCAGCATTAAAATGCAGTGAAATCAGGCCCCATGTCACGAGTCAAAGCTGAGAACACCGAGGTAGACCGTGCTGAGCCCCTGTAAACAAGTCACAACCGGTTCGTGGTTGGTAGTCTATTAGGAGAAAGTTACTGACGTCCATCTCTTGATGAGGCAAAGCTGTAGATACGACGGGTGGCACAGGGGATGAGTGGTCCATGTCTGGTGGCCAGGGGCTGCAGATGCTTCAGTATTGCTTATCTGGAGGCCAGTGCTTGATTAGCTGATGGAGAAAGAAAATCCTCACGGCATGAGGACATAGTGTATTCTTTGAGCTTAGGGGTGTGTGACTTAACCCTTGCGGGCAAACCTTAGGTCTTATTTATAATTTGGTATCCCATGACCACAAAGAGTCCATTTCATCAGGCTTACGGTCTTTGTTTCAATGACAGCACATATTGGGACTCGGTGACGCTTCTCCTCAGAAAGCCAGGGAAGCAGCTTGCCCTCGTAGAGGGAAAACTCGGTCTTGAAGGCGAGCTGCTTGTTGAGATCTGGTCATCTGCTTACTCCGAGCCTCATGCTGTGTTTTGTCAGTGAAAGACCCTAATAGGAACATATGTGGCTGCAGGCTACCCACACGCCAGGCCCTCTGTGCTCTTTGCAAGAATGTCCTCAGCCTAGACTGGACAGCATGTGTTCCCAGGGGGAACAGGACTCTTACAGTCAACGCGTGACACTGGACAGTGTCTTGTGAAGCTGGCGGTGTGTGTCTATTGAAGCAGCATTCTTAGAGGAGATACTTCAGCTGTGGAGCACTGGTCAGTACCCAGCGCTGCTGCAAAGGCCGTCTTGTGAGTCCCGCCCTCTCACTTGGGATTGCACTCTTGTTGGTATTTAGAAGTTCTGAA
The DNA here is from genome assembly GCF_000164805.1 of Carlito syrichta. Lineage (NCBI taxonomy): Eukaryota > Metazoa > Chordata > Mammalia > Primates > Tarsiidae > Carlito > Carlito syrichta. Next base: position 40,959 of record NW_007249740.1, read on the forward strand.
ACATTCCTGACTCCATGATCTTTTTTTTTTTTTTTTTTGAGTTGGAGTCTCACTCTGTCGCCCAGATTGGAGTGCAGCGGCCGCTCCCAGCCACCACAGCCTCAACCTGCTGGGCTCCGGCGATCCTTCCACCTCAGCCTTCCGAGTAGCCAGAATTACAGGCATGCGCTGCCACGCCCAGCTGATTTTTTGGTTTATTGTAGAGATGAGGTCTCGCTGCCAGGCAGATCTCAAACCCGCGGGCTCAGGCCATCCACTCACCTCAGCCTCCCAAAGGCGCGGGATGACAGGCTGAGCCACTGAGCCCAGCTTCCATGATCTTTGGTAGAGGTTAAGGAGCATTGCAAAGTTGAGCTTACATAACGCACTTACTGATAGTACGGCTCCCACACCAGCTGCATTGGTGCTTAATGCAGAATGCTATTCACAGAAAGTCTATACGGTGGCTTTGAATAGTGTGTTTCTTGAGCAGTAGGCTACACAGAGCACAAGAAAAGCAATTGGAAAATGCATGTCCCAAGTATTATTAGGAGAAAGTTACTGACGTCAGTCTCTTGATGAGGCAAAACTGCAGATATGACTGGTGGCACAGGGGGTGAGTGGTCCGTGCCTGGTGGCCGGGGGCTGCAGAGGCTTCAGTATTGCATCAGGTCATGTAACATAAGACGCTTTATTTTAGGTCAGTTTCCCTACTCATATGCTCCCTCAGTCATCTAGGTGGCCATCTTTGAGAACTGCGGTTTAAATGTGCATTTCGGTTTCCATTAAGAACTGAATATAAATGATCCTCTAAAATGCTCCTCTAGATTTGACACCTCTTCAAGGCCTAAACTTACCCCCAAATTATTTTCTTGTGTTTAGAGCAATTAACAGAGAATTGGATATAGAAATCTATGCTAGATTCATACTTATTGAATTTTGCTATGTATTCTCTGGAAAGAAACAGCAACATTTGTAATCCGGTAAATTATTAAAAATAGACTTTAAGCCGGGCTCGGTGGCTCAGCCTGTAGTCCCGCGCCTTTGGGAGGCTGAGGTGAGGGGATTGCCTGAGCCCGCGGGTTCAAGACCCGCCTGGGCAGCGAGACCTCATCTCTACAATAAATTAAAAAATCACCCGGGTGTGGTAGCACGTGCCTGTAATTCCGGCTACTTGGAAGGCTGAGGCGGAAGGATCACCGGAGCCCAGCGGGCGAGGCTGCAGTGGCCGGGAGCGGCCACTGCACTCCAGTCTGGGCAACAGAGTGAGACTCCAACTCAAAAAAAAAAAAAAAAATAGACTTTAGATGGTCAGTGTTGAGCACCGTTATCTGGATGGCACTGAGTGGCTGGAACCTGAGAGGAGGTCAAGGAAGATGCATCCGAGGCCACGAAACAAACAGCAGAGAAGCATGGGTGAGGCCCAGGTGTGGAGTGAGCCTGCCTACCCAGAGCAGTTCCAGCCCTTGTGAGAGACGATGTCTGAGCCTCAAATTCCCAGCTCTAGTCAAATCTGCTGGCAACTTTAACCAACAGCTTTGAAACTGGAACCTGAGCCTCACCGGGGAATAAGAACAAGAGGACATTTATTGTCTGGCGCAGAGTGTTGATGTGAGGATTATCTCAGAGGCGAGGAGAAAACGAAGTTAATAAAACTGCTATGTTGGTATAAAAGCAATTAGGGAAGACTTCCGACTTCCATTTCTAGCAATACAGCAGAGCAAATATTCTGAAAAGAATACCTGCTACAATCTCTCACTTCTGTATAAAACACAACTGAATAAATGTCAGTTAAGATCAGAGCAGTAAATTGCATCAGAAGCTGGGATTACGAGGAAGGAAAATGTCTAAAACAGAACTGTGAACATACCTGATACAAAGACGAGGAAACCTTAAGCTGTGGGCTTGGCTAGGATGGCACAGGAGGGGGAAGTGGACCTGAGTGTTCCACTTTAATGTGGAGCATTCAAACTAGTTATGTCCTTAGTGGAAGGAGAAACTAGAAATAATCAGCCTTACGGCAAAAGGCACTTGCAAGGAAATACGTTGTCTCTTGAGAGCTGAATCAAAATTAATAATATTAGGCCAAGCAGAGTGGCTCATGCCTGTAGTCTCAGCACTTTGGGAGGACTGCTTGAGCACAGGAGTTCAACACCAGCCGGGGCTACACATCAAGACCTTGTCTCTAATCAAAATCAGAAAGTTAGCAGGGCATGGTGGTGCATACCTGTAGTCCCAGGTGCTCCAGAGGCTGAGGCGGAAGGTTGCTTGAGTCCAGGAGGTCAAGGCTGAGGTGAGCTGTGACAATGCCACTGCACTCCAGCCTGGACATCAGAGAGAGAGCCAACTGTAATAGCAATAAAGTTTTAAAATCTATTTCCTGTTGTAGAATCCTGTTATTTATTTCTGAAAACCTGATATTCTGCATAAAATGCTGAAAGACTTTTTCCTATTAAGTGTAAAATTGCAAAATACTACACGTATACTCAAGCCCTAACTGTTGTCATAAAATATAACTAAAATTCAATAAACTATCTATACATAAATGCAAATTATATTAGGAGATAAAATGCTTAAAGTATTTTCTTAATGAATATATAAATTTTAGTAAGCAGTTGCTTGTTGGGTAGGAACAGGGTCTCTCAGCATCAGCAAAATTCAAGAGACTTTTTAAAGTAAATATTTAATTAGCTTTCCAAAATATTTAAACATGATTTTGATATTCAGCCAATTTTATTTTTCATACAGCTCAAGCTATTTCTCATGTTTTATCATGTTAATAACGTATTGAGTTTAGGAGATATAAGTATAAATTTTCTATAAAATTGGCCAAAATTGCATATTAAGGGAAAAAGATTTCTATAAAGTTTTGGGACTAACGTAGGGAGATGTTCGGCCAAGATAACATTCACTAGGAAGATCTTTGGAAGATGTTCTGCAGAGTGTGTTTGCCACAAAAACGTGTAACTTTAGGCCAACTCTGACTGGGGTCAGGAGTTCAAATTTCTGCTATCCACAGGGCACCCATCAGTCATTATTCAATAAAACAAGATAATTCTAATGTGGCCTGTGACTACAAAGCCTTACTCACATTTGTTATCAACAGCTTCTTGGGTTTAGAGTGGAGTGAGTGTGGAGTTATTTGTCATTTTAATTTGTAGAAACAGAACAACAAATACTGCCCAGCATGTTTGACATACCTGTCTGCCATCTGTTTGTCATCTTTGATGAGGTGTTTGTTCAGATCTTCTGCCCATTTTTAATGAAGCTGTTTGTCTTGTTGAGTTTGGAATGCTCTTTGTATAATTTGGATACCAGTCTTTTATCAGATACATGTTTACACATATTTTTCCAGTCAGTGGCTTATCTTTTCATTTTCGGCAATAGTTTTTTACAGAGCAGAAGTTTATAATTTTAATAAAGAACAACTTGTCTTTTTTCTTTTCTTCTGGTGGATGGCACTTTTGGTGTTCTGTCTGAAAACTCATGCCCAAAGCCAAGATCTTATGGATACTGGCTTATGTTTTCTTCTAAATGTTTTATTTTTGTGTGTTTTATATTTATTTAGGTCTGTGATACATTTTGATAATTTTTTGAAATATCAATGTTCTATGTTTGGATGTTTTTCAGGTGGAGTCCGATAGTCCCAGCACCATTTGCTGAAAAGACGACCCTTTCTCCACTGAACTGTCTCTGCTCCTTTGTCAAAGACAAGTTAACCGATTTGTGTGACCTGTTTCTGGGGTTTCTCTTGCCCTGTTCCACTGACCCACTTGTCCATCCTTCACCAAGGCCAGGCTGTCTAGAACTGCAGCCTTTCAGTGAGTCTTGAAGTCGGGTAGCTGCCTTTCCTCTTGGTTCTTTCTCCTCAATTACCTGTTCACACTTCTGGGTCTTTCGACTCTCCCTTATAAACGTCAGAATCAATTTGTTGATGTCTAAAAAAGTAACTTGCCAAGATTTGGACTGGCACTGCATTGAATCTGAAGGTCGGTTTAAGAGTGGATATCTTCAGAGTTTTAAGTCTTCCCATTTATGAAAATAGAACAACTCTCCATTTATTTAACTTTTCAATTTTTTCCTGTCAAGGTTTTGTAGCTTTTAAAATACAGATCATGTACACAATTCATGAGATGTATACCTATTTCATTTTCATGCTATTATAACTGGTGTTGTTTTTAATTTCAAATTGCAAATGTTCATTGATGATATACAGAAAAGCACTTGACTTATGTGATTAGCCTTGTATTCTATGGCATCGCTACAGTCCTTTCCAGAATTGTTCATTTTTTGTCGATTTTCTGGAATTTTCTACATAAACAGCATGCTGTCTGTGAACAAAGACGTTTTACTTTCTTTGTCTCAATCTGTGTGACTTCTTTTTTCTTTCTGCACTAGGTAGGATTTCCAGTAGAACGCCAAATAGCAGTCTCGAGGAGGGACACCTTTGCCTTGTTCCCAGTCTCAAGGGGAAAGTTCTCGGTTTCTCAGCTTCAAATTCGACGCCAGCTGTGGGCTTTGGTGGATGTTCTTCCTCAAGCTGAGGAAGGTTCTTTCTGTTTCTAGTTTGCTGAGCGTCTTTTCATGCAGGGGTATTGGCTTTTGCCAAGTGATTTTTCTGCCTTTATCGATATGACTGCATGGTTTTTCTTATTTAGCCTGCTGATGTGTTGCATTCCAGTGAGTGAGTTTAAGTACGGATCATGCCCTGTTGTACATGGAAACACACCTCCCTTGTTGTGGTATGTAATTTGTTGAGTTTCATTTGCTACTATTATGTTGAGGGCTTTGTGTGTATGTTCATAAGAGATTTGGTCTGCATTCTTGCTTGCTTTTAATCTCTTTATCTAGGTTTATGTTTGAGTAATGCTGGCCTCATGGAATTGGTTAAGAAGTGACTCTTGGGCTTCTATTGTCCAGAACGTATTATAGAGAATAGGTATCATTTTTTCTTAAATGTTTAGTAGTGTTCTGTTTTAGAAAGTTATTACTTATTGATTCAATTTCTGAAATAGATACAGGTCTACTTATATTATCTAGTTCTCCTTGTGTGAATTTTGGCAGTTTGTGTATTTCAAGGAATTGATCCATTTCACTCAAGCTGCTCAATTTGGGGGCACTGGGCGATTCATAGTGTTTCTTTATTAGCCTTTTGTGGCACATGGATGGTGATGGCCCCTCTTTCATTTCTGATAGTAGTGACTTGAGCTATTCATTTTATTTTACCTGGTTATCCTGGCTAGGGGCTTACTAGTTTTTATTGTCCTCTTTTAGAAAAGTAGGTTTTGGTGTCATTAATTTTTGATGTTAATTTTCTGGCTTTAATTATGTTGCTTCCTGTTCTGCTTTTTAGTGTTTATTTTCATTTCTTTGCTTCAGGCTTGAGTTGAGTTGTTTTTTCTCTAGTTTTCTAAAGTGCAAGCTTAGATTTTTAGAAAGTCCCTCTTTTCTAATAAATACATTTAATTAGGTGTAATATATGAGCATCACTTTACCTTATCCCATAAAATTTGATTAAAGAGCTGTATTTTCATTTTTATTTAGTTTAAAACATTTTAAAATTTGCCTTGAGAATTCTTTGTCATATGAGCTGTTGAGAAGTACTTGAAATATTTTAAAAATATTCTTTTTAAAAATATGGAAATGCTTCAGTTATCTTTCTGTTACTGATTTTTAGTTTAATTTCACTGTAGTCTGAGAACATACTTTGTAAGTTTTTATTTTCTGTCATTTGCTAGGGTGTGTCTCATGACCCAGTATGTGGTGAATCTTGGTAAATGTTTCATGTGAGCTTGAGAAGAATATATTTGCTGCTATTTATGGAAGGATATATTCTATCTTCTATAATTGCCAATTAAATCAACTTGATTGACTCTTGTTGTTCAGGTTAACTGTATTCTTTTTAATTTTCACTTGCTAGACCTACTAATTACTGAAAGAAGGTGTTGAAGTCCCTAGTAGTTAACAGTGCATTTTTGGTTTCTTCTTGCAGTCGTACCAGGTTTTGCCTTGTGTATTTTGAGGCTTTGTTGTTAAGGACATGCATGTTAGGGATCATTGTATCTTCTTGGAGAATGAACCTTTTTATTATCATGTAACGCCCATCTTTATCCCTGATAGTTTCCCTTGCTCTGGAGTCTGCTTTGTTGAGAACCAATAAAGGTCTTTCCACTTCCTTTTCATTAGCGTTAGTATGATTTAGCTTTCTCCATTCTTTTCTTTTAATGTATTAGTGTTTTTATATTTAAAGTGAGTTTCATGTAGGCAACTATCTGTTTTTTTTTAAATTCATTTGACAATCACTGTGTGTAATTGCTGTATTTAGACCATTTGTATTCAAAGTGAACATTTAAGTAGTTACACCAATAGCTACCATGTTTTATTATTTTCTATTTATTGTGACTGTTCTTTTTTCTTCTTTCCTATTAAATTTTTCATTCTCTGGTTTAACTTTAGCATACAATTCAAAATTTTTTTTTATAACAAGTAAGTTGTACTTTTTAAAGAAAAAAAATCTTGGCTGTCCTAGAGTTTGCAACATATGCTTACAACTATTCTAAGTCTACTTTCAGATAACATCATACCATCTCTCTGATAGTAGAGGTTTCTTATTACAGAATGTTCCCAATTCCTGCTTCCATGTCCTCATAAATTTGCTGTGATTCAATTAACATATTTATATGCCATTGTCAAACAATACATCGTTACTACTATTACTTTGAACAAACAGTTACATGTCAGATTCAGTGAGAATTATATTTGTTCAAGTTTTACACCTTGATCATTTCCCTAACCCCTGGGGTTCTTTCAGTATATCTTGCAGGGCAGGGCTGCTTGTAATAAATATCTTTAGTTTTCGTGTGTCTGAAATGTCTTTGATTCTCCTTCACTTTCTGAAGACAATTCACTGGACATCGAACTCTAGATTGCTGGTGTCTTTCTTTCAAGACTTAAATATTTCACTCAACTTTTTTCTAGCTTGCATGGTATCTGTCAAGAAGTCTGCTATAATTGATATTCTTTTCCTTTCTAGGCAAGGCATTTCTTTCTTTGGCTTCTTTCAATATTTTCTCATTGCCTGGGGTTTTGCACAATTTGATAAAGATACACTGAGGGGTAGCCCTTATAAGTTTTAATCTTGCTTGGTGTTCTCTAAACTTTCGGCATCTGTGTTATTTGTGGCAATCGTTAATTTTATAAAAATTATTGGTCATTTACTTCAAGTGTTTGTCTCTTCTCGCTCTTTTTCTTCTCCTTATGTTTATATGTATATTACATCTTTAGAGATTGCCCCACAGTTCTCAAAAATTTTGTTCGCTTTTAATATTTTTTCTCTTTTTATGTTAGTTTGGGAAGTTTCTATTGTTATCTCCCCAAGCTCACTTATTATTTCCAGGTCACAACTGCTTGTTTATATGCATATGAAAGGCATTGTTATTTCTGTTAGGGCATTTTCCTTTGCCAGCGTTTTCAAAATCCCCTTCAAGAATGTCCATCTTGTGCTTCCTTACCCACCAGTTCTGCATGTTGTCTGCTCTTTCCCTTTGAACCCTTCATCTATTACTCACAATTATTTTAAATTCTCCATCTGATTATTCCAAAAGTTAGTGTCATCTCTGAGTTTGGATCTGAGGTTTCTTTTGTCTCATCAGACTGTGAAGGAGTCTTGTCTTTCAGAGCGTTTTGTAATTTTTTGTTCATGAATAGGCATGGCAGATTAAATAATAGGAAACAAAGTTCATAAGTGTGTAGTGTGAAGTGTTAATTCTTCCTGTTGATGTAGGTGTCAGGGGCTTCAAATTCCATTAATGTATACATTTCTGTTTATTTCATTGTCGTGGTTTTTCCCTACAAACTCCTTCTCAAATAGCATTTGAGCCTGGCAGCTCTTTCAGCTTTAACCCACAGCTATTTTTCTAGTGTCCAGTGTGGTGACAAGGAGTCGAGGGGCAACGTGTTCTTTCCTCTCATGATCAAATCCAAGTCGATAGTGGGCCTCTGCCTCTCAGCTGTCACCTTCATAGGCGTCTCCTAGCTTGTATTTTCCTTCTTTAGGAATTATGGGGATGCTAGGGGAGGGGTTGGAGAATGGAGTCAGGTAACTGCTCTCTGTCTAGGTGAGAAGGCTCTCCAAAGGTGTTTTTCACGGAAGAAGCTTGTGTTTCACACAGCCACTTTTCCACTCCTCTTGGTAGAGACCTGAGGTGATGTTCTTGGCTCTTCATTGTGAGAAGGTGGCGGGGTCTCTGGGTGCAAACACAGAAGTGTGGGGTGCTTCTGAGACTGCAGCTCCTTGAGTTCTTGTACTAGTGCATACTTGGCCACTGGACACATGTGGAATCACATTGAGAGGTTCTTGTTAATTTCCAGCTCCTTGGCCTTGGCTCCATGTCAGCTGATGCCGGTTGTTTCCATATTCAGGGTGGCCTGTGATCCTCTGATGGACCCTTGAACAGGCAACCACTTTTAGTCGGTTCAGCTGTTTTTTTCTTGTGTTCAGCTTGGAGTGACAATGTTTAAGTTCAAGACAGAGTGAGACCAAAAGTTGTCCATCATTTTTACAGCTTGTTTCTGACATGACTAGCTTGGCACAGACTCATTTTCATCTTCTTCAATTCAGTCCTGAAATCTACCACTTTCCCAGTCCCTCTGGCTCCTTTCATTGGAGAAACCATTACATGCAAAACCAAGATCTGAGAAAGAGTTATGTCCATGGTTACTTTTCTGTCACTGATTCTAGGCAATATCTGTGGACAGAACTAGAAAGCACAAATATGTATATTACCCCATGTATACATGCAGACATATAATTATTTCTGTATTTAAATAGCTACATAGACCAGGCATGGTGGCTTACACCTTTAATCCCAGTGCTTTGGGAGGCTGAGGCAGGAGGATTGCTTGAGCTCAGAGTTTGAGACCAGACTGGGCAACATAACAAGACTTTGTCTCTACAGTAACGATGATGATGATAATAATAATAATTATATAATACTACTACTAATTATTATTATTAGTCAGGTTTGGTGGCATATGCCTATAGTCCCAGTTATTTGGAGGGTCAAGATGGGAGGATAGCTTGAGCCCAGGGAGATCAGCCTGATCAAGCCACGGTGCTTAGGTCTGGGTGACAGAGTGAGACCCTGACTCAATATTTTTTTTTTGAGTTGGAGTCTCACTCTGTCGCCCAGACTGGAATGCAGTGGCCGCTCCCAGCCCCCGCAGCCTTGACCTGTTGGGCTCCGGCGATCCTTCCGCCTCAGCCTTCCGAGTAGCTGGAACTACAGGCACGTGCTACCACGCCTGGCTGATTTTTTGATTTATTGTAGAGATGAGGTCTTGCTGCCCAGGCGGGTCTCGAATCCGCAGGCTCAGGCAATCCACTCACCTCAGCCTCCCAAAGGCGCGGGATGACAGGCTGAGCCACCGAGCTTGGCTTACCCTGACTCAATGAAAAAGAATTAAGATGTTTTAAAAAGCCACACAGATTAGCACAGATATGCAGAACTCTATGTGGTTACATAAATATTGGCATATATTTATATTGGCATACACACATACTTACATACACATACGAGGGCGTATCCCCAAAAATCTGGAATTATTTTTTTGGAGGGCACCCTTATAGTACAGGCTCCCCCCCAACAAGTAAGTGTTCTAAGAACCCGTTGGCATCAGCATACCAGGTAGCGTTGATTGTGGTGAGAGGCTGTGTTTGGTTTCAGGAAATTCTTTTTTAGATTCTTTCAACGCGCTTACCCATTTCATGATGAGTGGTTTGTGAGCACACCTCCCCAGCTGCACTGAGTGTTCAACGGTTTTTGATGAAAAACAACATGAACCCCGTGACCCACCCTCTCTATTCGCCCGATTTTGCCCGGAGCGACTTTTATGTTTTGTTTCCCTGGTTGCAAAGAGCCCTCAAAGGGACATGTTTTGCTGATATGGAAGAGGTGAAACAAAAAAACCGCAGAAACGCTAAAAGATGTCAACGTTGACGTGTTCAAAAACTGTCTTGAGTAGTGGAAAAAGCGTCTCAATAGGTGTGTTGCCTTCGTTGAAGAGTACTTTGAAGGTGACGAAGTTTAAACATGCAAGAATAAATACACGATTAAAAAAGTAAATTCCAGGTGTTTTGGGTCCCCCTTATACACACACACACACACACACACACACACACTGATGCATATGTATAACATATCACTCACATATCATGTCTGACTTTGCGTATGTGCTGACATCTTCTATGTCAACCCCAAACCACGAGCTTCATCAGTCTTTTCCCTCCCTTTCTTTGTGAACTGGCTCTACTTCGCTGACTTCCACTGTCTACTGCCCATTATTTTTGCTCAACCCAATTTTACACCAAAGTAGCTTCAGCGTTGATTTTACTGATGAGCAAACAGTGTTTGTATACAGTTTCTTTTGTCTCCAGATTTATTCCTCCGCACTCAGTCAAAATCTTGTTTTCCAACACTACATACTTTCTCTTCTATCTCCGCAGTCAGTTTTGCTTTTCTCTGATATTTCATTCTCTATAGTTTGTATTAAATGTGGAAAATTCCTCACAACCTTGTTGACTTTTTATCAATTTATATTTAGTCAAATTCACTCATTATGGTGTAAAGTTCCATGAGCATTGGCACATTCCACTGTAATTGAGATGCAGAAAAATTCCATCCTTTGCAAATTCCATCATGCCAGCTTTTGTGATGAACCTTTCAACCCTCTGCAAGTCCTGGAAGTCACCGATTCGTCTTCCTTCCCCAGAGTTTTGCCTTGTCTTGGCTTTGTAAGTGGAAGCACGCGCTGTGTAGAGTCTGAGGCTGGCTTCTGTTACTTGGCAAAATGCATTTGTCTTATCTGTGGTGTCGCACCAATCAATAGTTCATCTATTTATGCTGCTGACTAGTATTCTATTGTGTGCATGTACTGAAGATTCTTTGTCCACTCACTGGTAAAGGGCATCTTTTTTTGTTTTCATTTAGGGGCTGTGCAATTTTTTTTTTTAAATCAGTATAATATACCATGTACTATCCTTACTAGTAAAAAACAAACATAACAATTGGTGATTTTTATGAGAAAATACAAACTGGAATTTCCGACTTAGCATGTACTTGACTATCGCAGCAAAGACTTGAGGGAGCGACCGGAAAAACGAAACGATTTTGCAGGCTCCCCAGGACATGGGCTGCTCATCAGGTCCTCGTCAGCATCTCTGTCCTTTCCTGCGCGACTCCTTTGGAAGGGCTCCGCAGCTCCCGACCCACCAGCCAGGAAGTCCTGCTGCAATTTCTTTCACATGAAGAGAAGTAAGGCATACAAAGGCAATTCACTTAGAGTAAGTAAAAATGATCTTTAAACATGTGAAAATATGAACAGCCTCATGAACAAGCAAAAGTGGTATGTTGAAACACACGATCCCACTTTCCACCCAACAAATTGGCAGATATTTGAGTGAATTAATGATGATGCCAATACCTTCATGTGAAGCTAGTTTTGCTGAGCTGTTTTCTTCAGGACTGTCAAGGAAGCACCATTCGAAGAGAAGAGAAGAGAAGGGCTGGGTGACTGGGGAGTGCAGGGTGACCATCAGCCCAGGGACAGCTGGCTGGGGGCTGCCCCCCTGCTCCCAGATCCCTTAGGGATGAGGAAGACCCCACCAGACAGAAACAGTGAGTTCAGGGAAGCCTGTCTTCCACACACACTGGAGGCACACTGAGGAACGCCTGGACACGCAGCTGGAAGGTGCCGTGTCTGGAGCAGCGGTGCAGAGGTGCCACGGATGGAGCTGGGGGCTGACGGTGTGCTCTCCTGCCCCAAGACCCACTGTGAGCAGGCCAGAGCGGGCAAGGTGGATGGGTGAAATAGGTTTTCGGGGAAAAAAAGATAAGAAACCAAACAGAGAAAATGTTTTCATAAAGAAAGTAAAGTTGTAGGAATTGTTAGGACTTAAAATTAACAGAATGCAGGAAGGAAGGGTCCAGGTAGAACAGACCCAAAGAAGCACAGCAAAGAACGCACAGGAACTCCAGAGTATCAGTGGGGGATGCTTTGAACAGGGTGTGCATGCGTGTGTGCGTGTGTGCGTGTGCATATGTTTAGTGAACACGGCATGGTGAGAAGCTTGGAGCTGTTCTCTGAAATGTGGCTGCTGTGATGAACCCAGCCTCACTCTGACCTCTCAGCACATCCTGAGATTTGATAATGATCTGGGGCTGTGCAGCTTGGGTTGTTGGTGATGGGAAGACATCCAGCTTCTGCTCATTGGAGTGAGGGTTTGCAGTGCTTGTGTTGGAACATTCCTACACAGACGTGTTAGAGATACCCGGGGAGGATGCTGTGCCCAGGTTGACCCTCCCTTGGCTCCGGGTCCAGCTCTCATGCTTCCCAATGCTCATGATAGGCTGAGAGCCAGGGATCGCACATCCAAGTCCACAGGGGTGAGGTGAGCTGGGCTTTCTTAAGAATGAGAAGGGCTGGAGGTGAGAATAAAGTGAAATCCCAAGTGCCTCTCTTGGTATTTTATTATTTTATTTATTAAAGAATGAGAAGGAGCCAGGCTTGGTGGCTCAGCCTGTAATCCCGTGCCTTTGGGAGGCTGAAGTGAGTGAATTGCCTGAACCCGCGGGTTCGAGACCTGCCTGGGCAGCGAGACCTCATCTCTACAGTAAATCAAAAAAATCAGCCAGGCGTGGTAGCGCATGCCCGTAATTCCGGCTACTTGGAAGGCTGAGGCGGAAGGATCGCTGGAGCCCAGCAGGTTGAGGCTGCGGTGGCCGGGAGCGGCCACTGCACTCCAGTCTGGGCGACAGAGTGAGACTCCAACTCAAAAAAAAAAAAAAGAATGAGAAGGGCTGGGGTGAAAATAAAGTGAAACCCCAGCTGCCTCTCTTTGTACTTTAAAAGTTAAGAAAAAAATAGTGTTAACTTTCCCATGTTGTTGTCACAGAATGAGAATCAGATCCTTGGCTTGCAAAGTAACCAGGGAAAGAGGATTTGAGGGCTGCTTTTTTTATTTTTATTTTTCCTTCCAGGCATAAATGGAACAGTGTAAAGTGTAAAGTTTGGAGATACCGAAAGAGGCACAGGACAAAGGGCCGGTAGAAACCAAGCATTTATTGGGGGAGAAACTCCCGGGCGAGGTCCCGTGGTCCAGAAAGATGGGCAGGGGGAGTAACGCCCAAGGAGGGCCAGGCTTGGATTTTTAAGGGGGCTGTATTTGGGGAGGGTGTTGGGGACGGCAGTGAAGCGGGGAGACAAAGCGTCGCATCCGGCGTGGGCTGGAACGTTTCTGTCTGGCCCTTCTCAGTAGCTGCTGGCAGGTTTCAGGAAGCTGGTGTGTGGTTTGTGGGTTTGGGGTGGAGGGGCACAGGGGGGATCAGTGGGTGGAGGGGCAGAGGGGGGAAGGTGAGGGTTGCTTCTCCCCGGGCCTAACATCCCGACCTCTTTGGTATGAGGGGCGTTGACTCGATCTGGCTGCTTCAAGCAGAAAGGGGGCGTAGTTTTAGGGGAGGCCGGGATGGGATAGTTCAGAGGGAAGTGGGGCATACGGATAGGGGTACAGGGGGAGCTGTACCCCTGTACAGGGACTGCGATGCGAGAAATTTCCTTCATGTGAGACTGCAAAAAAATTAAACAGACAGGATGCAAGCATAAGTAAAAGACAGATAAGTAGAACAGGTTCCAAGAATGGCATGACCCATTGGGTGATGCCTGAGTTTCACCAAGCAGAGAAGGGTGATTCTGCGGTGTTTTTTTGGCGAAGTTCGTCTCCCAGATTTCGGAGACCGTTGACATTTTCCTGGACCAACCCTGTTTCATTAATGTAGAAACAGCATTTTTCCTGGAGAAGCATGCAGGTTCCACCCTGGCCGGCTGTAAGGAGATTAAGGGCCCTGCGGTTCTGTAAAGTAACCCAGGCTAGAGAGGTTATCTGCCATTGCAGGGATGCCAGGGACTTGTGGATGCTTCCAGGGCGGCTTGGAGCCTTTCTTCCAGATTTTGGGAAGAAAGGAGGCTGTGTTCCAGTGCTCCCCGCCCAACCCTCCAGCTGCCAAGGACGTGGCAAACGTGAGACCAAGCATGAGGGGGAGAAATGCCGCACTGCAGGCACGGCGGGGAGTGGGAAAGGCTTTGAGTGAGAGTTCTTCTTTAGAATAGAACATAAGCTGTGGCACAAGTGTTACCGGACAGCAACAAGGGTAAGAATTATTGATAGATTTGAAGAAGGTGCTGTTACATCAAAAGAACCCAGCCCATGGAGCAGATAGAGTAGATGGCACGGGTCTGGAGATGTTGCATGTGCAGGAGCTGAATGAGCAATGAGGATGGCATATTGGGAGTCGGTGTAGATGGTTACCTGCTGCCCTTTAGATAGTTCAGGAGCCCGTGTAAGAGCAACAAGCTCCGCTTTTTGGGAAGTGGTGCCCAGAGGAAGGGGCTGGGCCTCAAGAGCAGAGCCAGCAGGGACTGTAGCACAGGCCAGCCGCCGATGGCCTTGCGGGCTGCCAACAGAATTACCAGCCACAAACAGAGTGAAGTCTGGGGACTGAAGTGGCCGATCTGAGAGTCCGTCCCTGGGCGGAGTCAGGGCCTCCACCACCTCCGGGCAAGAGTGGGTCGGCCCTGCATCAGAGGAGGGGAGAGGGAGGAGGGACGCCGGTTAAGGGGTGATGAAGGCTTCAGAGTTACCCCCGGGTTGTCCAGGAACAGCAAATGGAACTCCTGCATCCTGGAGGGGCCTAGGAGAGAGAACCCCGATGTCCCAACAGTTTGTGGACTCTGTGAGGGGAGAAGACAGTGATATGGTGATGTAAGGAAAGTTTTAAAGCCCCCTTGGTTAGAACAGCGGCCCCCGCCAGTGCCCGTAGGCCGGGTTGAACAGTGGTATCGAGCTGTTTGGAGAGGTAGTCTACCAGGCGGTGGGAGGGGCCCACAGGGTGTGTTAGGACCCCCACAGCTATTCCATGGCGCTTATCTGTGAACAAACAGAAGGGCTGAGAGGGTTAGGAAGGCACAGCGGTGGTGAAGACAGGAGGGTGTCGCGGAGAGCAGCAAACGCCTTGCGAACCTCAGCGGGGGAGGTGAGGGGCCCCGTAGGCACTTGTTTGGCGGCCACATGCAGAGGTTTGGCTAACAGGACAAAGTTCAGGTTGTGTGAGCTGGGCTTTCTGGGGGTCACCCGGCATCCCCTAGAGGCCAGGACATTGAGAAGGGTGGCTGTGTGTGTGAGGGACAGCTCCTCAGATGGGCTGCAAAGTAAGAGACTGTTCGGGTACTGGATGAGGGGGCTAGGTTGGAGAGGGCAATCAGTTAGGTCAGCTGCGAGAGCCTGGCCAGAGAGGTGGGGGTTGTCCCGGAAGCCCTGTGGCAAGACTGTCCATGTAAGTTGTGCCCGTTTCGTGTCCGGGTCCTCCCAGGTGAAAGCAAAAAGGGGGTAAGAGTCTGGGTGTAAGGGGATAGTAAAGAAAGTGTCCTTGAGGTCAATGGCAGTGGAATGTGTTGTCTGAGGTGGTATCCGAGATCAAAGAGTGCAGGGATTAGGGACCACTGGGTGGAGAGGGAGAGACGGAGGTCCTGGACCAAGAGGTAGTCTCCAGAGGGCTTACGGACCGGAAGGATGGGTTGTTTCACGGAGAGGTAACAGGTATGAGGAGGCCCTGAGAAAGCCAGCGAGTGGCGATGGGTTTAAGGCCCTTACGATGTGTGGCTGAAGTGGGGAACAGGGGTCTAGAAGGGAAGTGAGAGGGCTTTTTCAAAATGATGCGAACCGGGGTGTGGTGTTGGGCTGTGACTGGGGTGGAAACGTTCCGCACATCGGGGTTGACTAGGTGGGGTGGGAGGGGAGGCGGCAGGTTTGAGCTGGGAAAAACAGAGACTAGAGCAATATTGACAAGGAGTGGGGCCGCCGATTGAGCCGGCAGCGTTCAAGTGGCCCCCAGTTTTGAGAGGATATCCCTGCCAAGCAACGAAATGGGGCAGGACGGGACAATAAGGAAGGAGTGACTAAGCATTCAATCACTGAGAGAACAAGGTAAAGGCGAGGTTTGAAGCGGGGCAGAAGGCTGGCCGTCGATACCCACGACTGAGACCTGGGAAGGAGATACAGGCCCTGAAAAGGAAGGCAGAACCGAACAGGTAGCCCCCGTGTCCACAGGAACGAGATTGACTTACCCACTACCTAGGGTAAGACCCTGGGCTCAGCGAGAGTGATTGGGGTCTTCGAGTTCGGGTATTTTCAGCTTTCCGCCAGTCCAAGCAGCTCATGGAGCAGAGCAGGCGGCTCAGCCACACCCCCGTGTGGAGGCACCAGGGCTTGGCCAGGCCAAGTGCAATATGACTTCCAATGGCCCTTTTGTTTGCAGATAGGGCATGGCTTACTCAGCAGACGCGGGTTAGGGCACTACTTGGCCCAGTGGCCCTCCTGGACACATTTGAAACAGGCTCCCAGGGGAGCTTTGTTACACATCTCCAGACATCGAGAGACCCCTGTACCCTGTTGCATTGGCTGCAGGGCTACAACCAGGGCGCAGACTTGTGCTTCAGCAGCCTGCTGGAGGTGCTGCTGCCTAGCGGTTTCTGCATTTTCCTCGTGGGCACTAAAAACCTTAAAGGCCACGTTTACCAGGTCATGGACAGGGATTTGAGGGTCGTCCTCTGCCTTCTTAGCTTTCTGCGGATATCAGGGGCAGATTGGGTAACGAAATGGGTGGCAAGAACGGTGGGACGTGTACCCAAACAAAGCCATCCAGGCCAACAACCGCTCGGAGAGACAAATGGGCGCAGGAACCAGGGGGTGGGGAGGTTGGTGCCTGCGGTGTGAACGAGTGTGTGTACTGATCGGAGAGGGGAGGGAGAGTGGCGGAAGGGGAGAGTCTGAAGGTGAAGGAGGAAGATGGGGGTGGAGAGAGGGTGGGTTGTATGGAGGTGGCTTGGAAGGCGGAGGAGGAGGATTTGGAGGGGGAGGGGTTGGCGCAGCTAAGTCTTCCAGAAGATCTATGATGGGAGAGGCTTGTCGTATTTGGGTGGAGGGATTGGGGCAGATGGAACAAGGGAGGGGTCTGGAACAGAGGACAGGGAAAGGGCGGGAGTTTCCTTTACTAGCAAGATTTAGGTTGTGGAACAATACCGACACTGGGAGGGACAGGAGTGCAGGAGCCAGAAGGCCTGAACATAGGGAATTTCCGACCATTTTTCACTGCGTTTGCAGAAATTATTTAAATTAGTAAGGATGTTAAAATTAAAAGTTCCCTTGGGGGGCGACTTGGACCTATTTTCCAGTCTATACTGAGGCCTGACCACAGTACAGAAATGGATTAGACGTTTGGGTCAAATGTCCAGGCTTAATCCCAATTTGTTGAGATTACTGAGAAGACAGTCCAGAGGCGTCTTAGAATTAGATTTGGAGGGTAGGTTACCCATGTCGATCTAAATTTCCGGGGCCTGTCTGAGTCTGAAAAGGCGTCCCAATTCAGGGAAAGACCAGCCGGGCAGAGTGAAGGTCAGGATAAACAGGGTGTCCCCAGGATTTATCGCTGATCAGAATGGAGGGCTTTCCCTAGCACAGCTGTGACTTCTGATAGGGAGGCCCGGAGCGGGAAAGAGAGACCGACACAGGGGGAACTCACCTCATGAAAGTTTGAGTGGAGGAGTAGGTAGGAGATTCACAGTTCAGGCCGGAGGCGTCCGGGCAAGAGGCCCCTGAGCCAGGAGGTGAGGCCTGTGTGGCTCAGTCACCTCCCGGGTTTTGGCACCAAGATGTAACGTTTGGAAATACCGAAAGAGGCACAGGACAAAGGGCCAGTATAAACCAAGCATTTATTGGGGGAGAAACTCCCGGGCGAGGTCCTGTGGTCCGGAAAGATGAGCCAGGGGAGTCGCGCCCAAGGAGGAGCAGCCTTGGGTTTTTACGGGTGCTGTATTTGGGGAGGGTGTTGGGGGTGGCAGTGAAGCAGAGAGACAAAGCGTCGCATCGGCGTGGGCTGGAAAGTTTCCATCTGGCCTTTCTCAGCAGCTGCCGGCCGGTTTCAGGAAGCTGGTGTGTGGTTTGTAGGTTTGGGGTGGAGGGACGCATAGGGGATTGGTGGGTGGAGGGGCAGATGGGGAAAGGTGAGTGCTGCTTCTCCCCGGGCTTAACATAAAGGAAGATCAGTTCGTGACTCTGGCCCTCAGTTGTGTGTTGCAACATGATTATTAAAAACGGAACAGAAAGGGTAATGAGAAGTTGAAAGACGGTTTGGCAAACCCACCAGAGTTAAACTTTCCACCACCATGACCACTCTTGTGTAGGCATGAGGACATCAGAAAAACACACATGGTTCAGACACTGCACGTACCTCTCAGAGATCACAGATCCACGGGAGAGCAGGAACTCAAATACACCCAAAAGAAAAACAAACAAACAGCCCCATTACAAAGTGGGCAAAAGATATGAATAGGCATTTCTCAAAAGAAGACATACCAGCAACCAACAGATACATGAAAAAAAGGCTCAGCCTCACTAATCATCAGAGAAATGCAAACTAAAACTATACTGAGACACCACCTTGCTCCAGTCAGGATGACCATCCTCAATAACTCAAGAAAACAACAGATGCTGGAGTGGATGTAGTGAAAAGGGATTATTTCTACACTGCTGGTAGGAGCGTAAACTAGTACAGCCTCTATGGAAAACAGTTTGGCAATTCCTAAAAGATCTAAAAATTGACCTTCCATACAACTCCACAGTTCCCCTACTGGGAATATATTGGGAGGAACTCAAATGACTCTATAAAAAAGATATTTGCACACACATGCTTATTGCATCATTATTCACAATAGCAAAGATACGGAACCAACCGTGCTGCCCATTAAAAGAGAACTGGATTAAAAAGTGTGTTACATTTACGTGATGGAATGTTATGCAGCCATAAAGAAGGGCAAATTGAGGAATTTTGCAGCAACTTGGATGGAGTTAGAGTCTGTAATACTCGGCGATCTATCACAGAAACAAAGAACTGACTACCACGTGTTCTCACTCAGAAGCGGACTTTGAATGATTATCGTAACACTTTAAGAAAGGGACTGACAGTAATGGGACACTGCCAAGGGAGGGAGGGTGGCACACCTCATCAACAAGTTACCTGTAGAATGACCGTTTGCATACCTAACCCTGAATTGTATCCCACATCTTTAAGATTAAAAAAAAATTCAAGAGGAAAAAATAGAAATTTGAAGAAAAGTTGTAAAAACTCCTCTGCTATAAAAATAGTCGAGGTGCCTGAGCCCATGGGTTTGAGACCCACCTGGGCAACTTGGCGAGACCTCATCTCTACAATAAATCAAAAAATTAGCCGGGCGTGGTAGCACGCACCTGTAGTTCCAGCTACTTGGAAGGCTGAGGCGGAAGGATTGCTGGAGCCCAGCAGGGCGAGGCAGCGGTGACTGGGAGTGGCCACTGTACTCCAGTCTGAGTGACAGAGTGAGACTCCAACTCAAAAAAAAAAAAAAAATAGTTGAGCGAGAGTGCATGTTCAATCATTTGCACAAGTTTCCGTTTAAAGAGTTTGTTTCATTCTTAGATAAAGACTATCATCTTCAAACTGGGAGTTACCAAAGACATCGCTAAATTAAGAAAGAGGACTCCGCGCTCGGTGGCTCAGCCTGGAATCCTGTGCTTTGGGAGGCTGAGGTGAGTGGATTGCCTGAGCCCATGGGTTTGAGGTCTGCCTGGGCAACTTGGCGAGACATCGTCTCTACAATCAATCAAAAACCAGCCGGGCGCGGTTGCACGTACCTGTAGTTCCAGCTACTCGGAAGGCTGAGGCGGAAGGCTCGCTGGAGCCCAGCAGGTCGAGGCAGCGGTGGCCGGGAGCGGCCACTGCACTCCAGTCTGGGCGACAGAGTGAGACCCCAACTCAAAATAAATAAAAAATAAAAAAAAGAAAGAGTATTGGTCACACAATAACTCATACCATATCTGGCCGCATGTGTGTGATTTTCCGAGTTAAGAATATGCGATAACTCAGAAACTAGGCCTCGCTAATTCTGATTATTACCCTGAGTTACCCTGTGTTTCTATTTTTAAAATTTCCTTATTATCCCAAGTAGTTTTCTGGCACTAGTCTGTAACTTTTCCTTTTGGATTAAATGTATCCTAAGAAGATCAGCCAGAAGCCAGGCTTTTAACTCCATAAGCATATTTTATCTAAAAGCTCATCGTGCCCTGATCTGTAAAGCATTGTTCTCAGCCTTCACTCTAAGCGTCTGCTCTGTACCTCGCTAATGCATACAATCCTCTTGGAATGGAATGGTGGCACAAATCCACCAAAGTGTGCCTCACCACGGCCCTTACATGAACTCCACCTACTATGAAAATTCAGTTCGTCAGTTGGCATTTCACAATATTCATTTCGAGTTCATGATTAAATCTCTTTCTAGCGGCAACTCCATGAGAAAAGATTTGCCACTTCTACTACCTCAGAAGAGATGGGTATTCTTAGGGATATGGAAGGATGCGACTCTGACCAGATGCAGCTGTGTGGAGATTTTCACGAGTGATTCTGTGAGGAATGATTTTCATCGGTGGCAGAGTTGTGGAAAACATCACACTTTGCTTCTGTGCTGTGAACTAGGAGAGATGGGGACCCCCAAGTGTCCTTTACATTGTTTTCTAGAGATAAGATGCATATACCCATATAGCAGGAGATGCGCCAGGGCAAAAAAATACAAGAGTTGTACACTTTAAACCATGCAGAATGTAATTATTTTTGAATGGGAGTATTTAGCACACTGAAGTCTCTAATAAGCTACTCTGGAGTGAACTTTGCATTCTGGTACCACCAAGAGCTAGACCCAACCTGTATGAACGAATAAGGCCACATATTTATGTTGAAAATCTAATAATCAATTCCAGTTTTCAGTGATGTCCTGGAGAAAGATACAATAACTACTCACAGGTGTGCACATTTCAAAATAGATCTTGAGATTCCATTTGGAATAGATAACTGTTTCTTTCAAGGAGAGTGATGTCTGATGTTTAGTAATGAGTGACTCTGCCATGTAGAAGGGTATACATTGTTTCTCTCACAATTCAGCATTTCTGCAGATTTGTTATGTGATATCTATTGACTGTGCAGTATTACAAAATTTCAGAATTGTATTGTATCTAGAGACCATTCACCTAGCCATCACCTTTAATAGACACATAATTGTGTCTTTAACAACTAATAGCAATACGGAGAAGTCATTTTTGCATAGCATTTACTATTTTGCAGCGCATTTTCTAATATTCCAAAATTTTAATTCATCCAACCGGCAAAAGGAAAGGGGAGGTACCAAGAGGTTGAGTAACTGGCTGAGACCACAGGCATGGGCGTGACCGGGCTGGACCGAGACGCTCAGTGAATGCAGTTACTGCCGCTGCCACCACCTAGCCCGGGCCCCAAAATACAGAAGAGCTGTCCAAGGCATAGAAGCTTTTTAGAAAGCAAAGCTAAAGGAAGTTATCATCTCTGTCCTGGACCTGATTGTATCTTTTCTAAAGTTCAACTGTTAATCGCCTACCCTAATTCTGAAAAAACCTATGACTAGGTAGTTGGACATTTTCCACCAAATTCATGGCGTGGGCTTCCATGTGGATGGGGCCTGCTGTCCATCACTTCCGCTGCTGTTTACGGCTTCTGATGCTCCCTTCCCAGGTCGTTGTTGGCTCATTCCCAAAGGTGCCCGAGCCCTGGAGAACAGAGGGACGTCCTCCTTTTCTCTTCCTCCTCTCACGCTCCCATCCTCTCGTTGGCTTTGAAGATGGGAGCCCGGCCACTATTTCCTACGTCCTGGGGGCCAACTTATTATTCTGAGAAGGTTTTCAAAGTATCTCTTAAGAAAAGACAGCATTTTATAAGTCCCATATCCATTGCCAAAATCCACTTCCACTTTAATCACACGCTATAAAATTTTAATGATCACACATCAGCAGAGCTGTGGGAGAGTTATTAAAGCCATGCCGTGAGTGATCCCCAAAGCCCTTTCTACGTCTTGAGCCAGCAGTGCTAACAGAGGAAGTCATTCAACACGGCGCCCAGTGTCAGCTGGCCCAGTCCGCGGCCCTCCCACCTGGCACGCAGTCGCGTCTCCAGTCACACTTGTAGGAGCCACACGGAGCCGCTCGGTGTTAGACCCTCACACTGTAGGGAGTCAACAGCAGTGCGTCAGATCTGCAAGGGACCTGACGGGTGGGCAAGACTGGCTGTGACACGAACCCTGCTGAGTAAACACCCACTGGAGTTGAGGTGGCGATTGCGGTCTCTTAATTTCCACAAATAAAAATAATGGATTCATCAAGGACACACTCATTCTTGGGTTTTTATGTGAAAAGTGTCGTTTTCTAAGGAATAAAGCTGGATTTTCTTTTAGTTAATTTCTGTTCTACAGCAGTGTCTAATTTAAATGGGCTATAGAGCACATACAATCTTCGTTAGGAGTCGTACCTTTTTTGGTTGCAATCTTTGAATATTTATCTCTTTAGAATTTAGATTATTTTGAAGCAATGGTGAAAAGTTGAACAGTGGGGTTAATATAATTTTAATGAAAGAAAAAACCCAAAGCCCCTCCCCCCAGAAAATACAATGTCAATGCCATCTTTGAATTTGTGCAACCCGCTGGCCACAGACCCTCAGATGATGTACCCCATGAACATGTCTGAACACGGGTTTATATATTTTCCCTTTCTTAGTAGAGACCCATGAACAAGATGCACTGACCGAACCCTGGGCTGAGGAAGCTGTGCAGCTGGCTTTTCTCTTCAGCTCCATTTCTGTGGGTTCATGACCTTGGGTCGTGGGCAGACACTGGGGGTCTCCAGCCCAGCGACCCCAGGACAGGCCATATCGTGTTTGTGTACTTCCCCACCTCTGTGGCTCTGGTTGCCCAAAGACATTGCTTGTGCCCCTTGGAGCTGCTTTGTCTGCAGAACATGGGGTGCTGAGGAGTTCTGGGCAGCCTTTCACCATGGGCGGGTGTAGGTGTAGGAGCAACCCAATCTTCAGCCTTTGGTTGAGACTGACTTTGACCTGCAATTTGCATCTAGAGTGCACTGGAAAGTCAGACTCAAGCTGTCCTCTGCAGGGGACTTTCTCTCCAACTGCATCCTTGGTTGGGCTCCTTCCCTTCTCTGTCCTGCTTCCCTGCCTTCTTCTTGCTTTTTTTTCTTTTCTTTTCTTGGGAATACCTTTTTAATCAATCACAGGAATGTCTCCTGAATCGGTCAAGTGCACTTGGGTTCTGCTCCCAGGAGCCTGGCCCAAGACCCAGACGACCAATCTCCAAGTATTGCAACTTCTTCCATCTGGGCCATGAATCAAGTTACGCTTCCTTAGATTCACCTCTCGTGCCTGAGTTTCTAGGTGAAATAAGATCTATAACCAAAATCCACACTGCCTCAAAAGTGATTAAAATAGAAATAGAAAAATTAAAGTGAGAGCCAACTAAAAACAAAACAAAACAAAATAAGGTCCTCCTGAAAAGCAAACAAACGGTCAAAGGGCAGCGTCTTCCCAGAGGCACATATCTTGGGCCACACGTGATCTCCGGCATCCCATCCCACCAGGGGGCTGCTGACATGGAGACGTCAAGTTGCCACAGTGACGCGGCACCGTGGGAACGTGCAGACTGAAGTGTTCTGATTCCGACGCGACCCCGCTTTCTAATAGTCAGCTTCATGAACGAGCCTTGCACCCTCTTCTCACAGCCTAAAACTCGCAGCCACTATGAACATTTCAGGAGAAAATCTTCTGTCCTGAAAGTCGTACGTCATTGCATGGCCAGGTGGAGAAGTGCAGAGTGTTTCAGCTTTGCTGGACAAGTTCAGAGACTAGCTGAGCCCGGAGGCCAGCACGATGGAGAAGAGAAACTCCCAGTCTCTGTTACTCTTGAGATGATGCTGTCCTGTATTAAGGTCACTGGCTTTGTTCACTAGTGTGTGGCTCACTCTCAGTGCAAAGAGAAAATATTTCTATATAGACCTATAACGGCTGTCTTGAAAAAAAAAATATCTGATTTTGAGGAACCAAACATGTTGTATGAGTGAACAGTAAAAATTAAGCTCCTCGACCAACTAAATGAACCCCTTCTGGCCCAAGAGAAACCAGAAAAACTGAACTCCAGGACATGACAGGAAAAGAGTCAGACACACCTTGCCACACTCTCTTTCTTTTGGAGTTTAGGCATAAGAGACTAACATTAAAATAGAGATCCCAATGACAGAGGAAATAACTAGAGGAAAGCAGGCATATAGACAGGGCAGGTGCACTGGTAACAATACAGCAAACTTCTGGCAGGCCTCTTGGATTGATACGCTCCCCTTGGTAAACAAGCTCCCTGCAATTCCCACAAAGCTAGGACAAGAAAACTCTCACTGCCAGGCTTGAAAGACAACCAATCAACTCATTGTTAAGTGCTGACCAATCAGCTCACTATTAGACCTCTACCCCCAGCTGATTGGTTCTTAGTACTGACCAATCAGCACAGCTAGTGCCAACCAATCAGCTCATGGCTAATGCTAGCTGATAGGGCTATAGAAGCACCAGGTTTTGGCCTCAGATTGGCAGTCCCCTCGTGTCCTCTCCTGCTCTGGGAGCTATTCTGTCCTCTGAATAAACCCTGCTTTCTTGCCTTCTGGCCACTCATGTCCTCATTCCTCTTAGGTGAGAGACAAGAACCCAGATCTCAAGAGCTGCAGAAGATGGCTGGAGTTGAGGAGCCAGGCACCCCAGAGCCTGGCTTGCTGGCCTGCAGAGTTGGCTAAACCCGGAGAGCTGTTGGCAGAAGGCGAGACTCTGAAGCTGAGACACTCCTGGGGCTGCCTTGCCGGCCCACTGAATCAGCAACACTCTCAGGGCTTGGCTTGCCGGCCCATTAAAAACAACACTCCTGGGGCTAGGCTTGCCGACCCGTTGAGCTGGCGCTCTCGGACCCCAGGCTGAGTTGGGGGGAAAATCTGTATCAAGAAGTCTGACAAAGCAGACCCTGTGGCAATAAGATACCAAATTCCAGTCACACTCTCGTATAGCAGCACATAACAGATACTGGGCCCTCAAAAAAATTTACCTTGAAATTTATTTCTCTGACGTATTTTGAAATGACTGTGCAAAACCATCTCTTGGTGCAATTTGCATCTGTAGAGGATTGCCTTCCCAAGTTCTCTCCAGATCCAGGAGAGATTTCACTGAGTCTGACACCTTTGAAGGGCAGAAAGGCAACATTTGCCTTTTTTGTCTGAAGCCTGCTACTTAGAGACTTGGTCTACAAAACAAGAACCCGAACTTCCTCAGCCCCCCATGTCAAGCAGTCCCTTTACTGATTTCAAATTTTTCAGAAAGAACTTAACTCATTCAACCAGTTGCCAATCAGAAAATAATTTAATTTAACTATGACCTGCAAGCCCGCCCTGAAAGACATCCTGCCTCTCTGGGATTCGCCGATGTAAACCTCGCATGTGTCGTCTTATGACTTGGCCTATACTTCTGCCTCCTTAAAACGCCTTTAACTAACTGCCATCAACCTCCTTGGGTACATAATCTCAGGACCTCTTGAGTCTGTTCCCTGGACCATGCTCGCTGCTGCTAGCTCAGAATAAATCTCTTTAACTATTTTACAAAGTATGGCTTATTTATCCACGGTTTCTTACATTATGGCACATTTTTAAGTGTCTTCTTTCAAGAAACATAAGTCTCCTTTCCGGTTTGCTTGTACTCCCGTTTAAGAGGGATTGATGCCAGGCTCGGTGGCTCAGCCTGTAATCCCGCGCCTTTGGGAGGCCGAGGTGAGT
>NW_007249740.1:66764-105525 GCF_000164805.1 Carlito syrichta
GGCTACTCAGAAGGCTGAGACGGAAGGATCACTGGAGCCCAGCGGGTTGAGGCTGCGGTGGCCAGGAGCGTGCCACTGCGCTCCAGTCTGGGTGACAGAGTGAGACTCCAACTCAAAAAAAAAAAAAAAAAAAAGCCGGGCTCGGTGGCTCAGCCTGTAATCCCGCGCCTTTGGGAGGCTGAGGTGAGTGGATTGCCTGAGCCCGCGGGTTCGAGACCCGCCTGGGCAGCGAGACCTCATCTCTACAATAAATCAAAAAATCAGCCGGGCGTGGTAGCGCATGCCTGTAATTCCAGCTACTTGGAAGGCTGAGGCGGAAGGATCGCCGGAGCCCAGCAGGTCGAGGCTGCGGTGGCCGGGAGCGGCCACTGCACTCCAGTCTGGGCGACAGAGTGAGACTCCAACTCAAAAAAAAAAAAAAAAAAAGAGGGATTGATTCCAGGGGGGGCTGAAACCGTTGTTTGTGTCCACAGCATGGCAATTTTGAGAGCATGCTCATCCCTCACGTCCATGGATCCTCATACATTAACCTCTGTAGGAAGCCTTATTTTTAGAAAGACTTAGGATTATGCAACCCGCATTCAATCCCTAAATGCAATTGCTTTCATTGCAGTGGGTAGGATAAAAACTCGATCTGGAGTGATTTTCCTATTCAGCATTTGCTCTGTGGGCTGTCTGTCTCTCAGCAGAGATTCTGCTAAGATTCTGCTAAGGCAGAGACAATATGCTACTGAATCGGTCTCATTACTGCCAGCTGATTGATGAAATAGCCCTAATGATGCTCCCTCACGCTTATGGATAAGTCAGTTTCCTGAAATATAGTTGAAATGGGCAGAAGCCTTTCTCCTGGAAGCAGCGATGTTTATTAGTATGGGCAATGACTGCAGAAAGTTTCATAAATCAGTCTGTCGATGTGCATTTTCTACTCTTACTGTTAAAAACACATTGATGATGCAAAGGCTTAAAGAATGGAAGAGGATTATGGAATCGGAACTTTGATTCTCGCAGAAACGTCAGGCTCTGTGTGATCATGCGACTGTTGCACTGAACCAAGAATACCTCATCACATCGAGGAAGATTAAGGAAATGACTTCCGGGAGAAGATCTTATAGGTATCACATTTTACCTCAACGAGTTCCCAAGCCCGTAGGGAAGATGCTTCTATGAACTCTGCCTAGGTGTGTCCAGTGGGAACTCAGCTGATCGTTCACTTTTCCCCAACATGTTGTGGATTGTGTAGCCTGCCAGAGGTGACTTAGCCTAATTATTCTTTGATACGCTATTTGAATATGTTATAATGTCAGCTTGACTACAAACTGTCTTTGTGTTTGCTTATATAAGAGCAAAGGGTTTAAAAGAAGTCATAATCCTGGAACTTAGAATAAGAGACCAGGGAAAGGCACCGGGAGAAAATGACTTGGATGACTTCAGAGTACGTGTTCTTGCCACCATGTTGAAGCAATTACTGACAGCAAGAAGTCACCTCCTGGCTCGCTCAAGAGTTGTCCACTGTGCCACTCACGGTGTCTTCACACTTCTCCACCATGGCAAACCTCAAGAACATACACTCACACCCCTCAGGCGTGGGAACGTACCCTAGGGCAGCTTGCCACTGGAGAAAAAGCAAAACAAACAACGCAACCTTGAGTTCATACATTTAATTTTCCTGCCCAATAACTTGCCCATTTATGTGACTATGTGTGGAGGATCTGCCCATGCTTCCAGTCCCACAGTGTCCATCTGAGAACAACTCTGATCAGTTTTTTTTTATTTCTGAGTCAGAGTCTCACCCTGTCACCCAGACTGGAGGACCGTGGGATGATCAGCCTCGACCTGCTGAACTCAGGCGATCCTTCCACTTCAGTCTTCCAAGTAGCTGGAACTACAGGCATGCACCACCATGCCTGGCCAATTTTTTGATTTATTATAGAGATGGGGTCTTGTCAAGTTGCCCAGGCTGGTCTCGAACCCCTAGGATCAGGCGATCCTCTTACCTCCACCTCCCAAAGTGCTGGGATTACAAGTGTGAGTCACTGTGCCCACC
Source organism: Carlito syrichta (assembly GCF_000164805.1). NCBI lineage: Eukaryota > Metazoa > Chordata > Mammalia > Primates > Tarsiidae > Carlito > Carlito syrichta. The sequence continues at coordinate 68,809 of NW_007249740.1, forward strand.
TTTAATTAGTTTTTACATATGATTCTGGAGACATTTTATGTACATTGTGTGTGTGTGTGTGTGTGTGTGTGTGTGTGTGTGTGTGTGTGTGTGTTTAACAACTGGTGAAATACAAGACATGCTAATCTACACCTTGTATTTTGTTTTGTTTTACTTAGTAATCAGTCTTGGGTACCATTTTTCATGATGGTGTCCTGGGCTGCCTTATTCTTTTTAAGGTTTCCCTGATTGAGATTCCTTCGTCAGTCCACAATTCATCCACCAGCTTTCCAGTTAAGGCATCCGCACCTCCATTTATTCTTACCCCAAAAGTCAGGCAACCAGGCTGCTATCCAACTTCAGGTATTGTGAGAATCTCCATTTTGGATGGATTTTGAGATGGGTCATAGTGTATGTGCCATTCCAGTCACAGAATATTTTGCCAAATTGAACTCTGAAACTGTGTTCCAATGTCTAACCCAGAGGCCTGTGAGAACACCTCGGTCCTGCCCCCACAGCAATCCACATGGTTCCCGGTGCTGTCCAGCAAGACCCTCCCTCTCACTAGTCTGACCTCTCATCTCTCAGAAAACCAGGAACACCAACTCCACTCTGGAATTCCAACCTTCTCTCGGTTCTCTCTCCTTGCAGGCCATTAGGAGACGAGTTCCAGTACCCTCAGCACCCACCTGACCCTGCCTGTATCCACTCTGCCTTCCTGTTTGAGGCCTGGGACCATCGGTGTCCTAACAAAGCTTGGCCTCTCTTGGTGTGTTGGGTCCTGCGTCCACTCAGGACATCACTCGGGAATCCTCCCCGAGCACCATGTTCCCTCTCTCCACTGGCTACTTTCCTTCACACACACACACACACACACACACACACACCCACACACACACCCACACACACACAGTGACTTTGCATCAAAATAAAAGTACCTCACCCTCCTACTACCTTCCAACACTAGCCTGGTTTCTACGTCCCCTTTAGGGCTGGTCCAGTCTTCTCGTGTTCCATTCCTCTCCTCCCTTTTTCTCTTGCAAAGGTTCTAGCCGAGCACCTCTTTTCCCTGGAAACCGCCCTTACTGGTGTCAAAAAGGACCCCTGCCTCGCTAAACTCAACAGTTAGGGAAAAACACGGCCGAAGGATATACTCCATCCATATGTTTGGATATATGGATTCTCAGTAAGTATCTAATGAGAGAATGAGAGGGCAGAAAGCAGGGACAACGCTTTGCATTACTTTGGTTTTCCCCAGAGGCAGGAGGACTCTAAGACCTGACTGGTCATAGGTCCATGACAGCTTCACTAGGGACAGATCCGAGCCGTCACTCAGGCATAGCCTCTCTGCATGGCTGCTGCTTCTCACACCATGGCCCACAGCGGCCAGAGGGATCATCCCGGGGCCAGCGTTCCACGGAAGAAGTGTCCAGGTAAGTCAAGAGACAGAGAGACTCCTCCGTGTCCTGAGTCATCAGATCAGTCCAGGACTCACAGACCAAAGGAGGCAAAGGAGTGGACACCTTGGTGGAGGTAGAGAAAGATGGCATTACACATGAAAGTGCAAATGACACAATTTGTTCTCTTGAAGTTGAAAAATACAGTCTGCCAAGGGGGAGCATCACGGCAGGTGGCTGCGGGGATTCTGTCACCAGTATCTAAGCCCAGTGAGCACTCAGTCATTATTGGTTGTCATTTTTGTTCCTGCCTCATTTTGGAACTGAGGCTGAATGTGTACTGTATGGTAATATACAACCTTTTCCTTGCATTGGGATACTTGAAGGGGGCTGCAGACTGTGTTGCGTGGTGACTGCACCTTCCAGACCACCGGCTCTTGGCCCTAATCCCTACACAGGGAGGTGCTGCATAAACCCAAATGGTGTTTATTAAAGCCATGGAAACCATAAGGTTTACACTCCAGTTAGGAAAGTGTTACACACGCATGAGCACTAATGATTTCTGACAAGGAAAACTACTGTGGAGAAAACTGTACCAGGAACTAGAAATCGGGAGAGATGGAGGTCAGTGATGACATTTCTGAGGCTGCGCCTTTGAGGTCAGAACAAGGTGATCTGACATGAGGAGGTGGCAGCCAGGTGCGAGATCCAAGGAAGAGACTACGGGTCAAAGTCTGAGGGCGAGAATCCTGGTAAGGTCTTAGGAAGGGACTCTGGGGGCAGAAAACAGCCAGAAAAGTGACTTAAGATAGAGTGGGCTTTGTTATTTCAGGAACAGAAACAAGACCAGTCATCACACTGTGGGAAACATCAAAACAGTCTTCAGTAGGGAACACAGATAAATGTCCCTTCATAAAACGAAATGCTCTATCAATAAAAGAAAAAGAAAGATGTGCTAATGTAGAAACACCCATGAGGATATGATAGTGTACGTGGCATGAAGAGACTGAGTAAAAGGAAAACGCAGGCACGCACAATATCCACACAGAAGCATGCCTCTTTGTTTTCCTTTCCATTTTTAAAATAAGGTTTTCCATAGATGACCAGCTAGAATGTGTGGGTCAGTCCATGGCCTCTCTAAGGAACCATGGCTTCCTCCGTCTACCGCTCAGTGCTCAGAAGGTGATCGTGTTCTGACTTGCAAGCCATCATGAGCCAGGGGAAGACTGTTCAGCCGGACACACTGGCACAGAGCGCACAGAAGATGGTCGCCCACATTGGCTGAGTTTTCCAGCACCTTGAAGGCTAATTTACATCACGTATGCAAGCGTGAGTGAGGCTGTTTCCAGTAAGACGTGCTTCTGAAAGATATGCCCCTTCATTCCACTAAGCATAAGCCTAGGTAAAGCCAGGAAAGGGTAGCACTGGCGAGATGCAATTTAAAGCGTGCCACATTACGAAGCATGGCTAATCACAGTGAACGCTTTCTGTGCTGAAATATATTTTATAATTACATGGTCGCACTAAATATAGAACTGATGTGTGCAGAGATGCTTAGCTGAAAAACATAAAGCTGTGTCTGCCGTCAGTTCGATGAAAGGTGGAGTCGCTGTTTGATCACGGTGAGACTTTTATCACTTTGCTCTCCTGTGGTTTTATTTTATTAAACCCTCCACAAATAGGGCTACTGTTTTTGGTGGAGAGAGGTGCTGATGGAGAATATGATCTCTTTTCCGCGCTGTCTCTTTACTGAAAATCTCACATGTCAACTAAGAAGTCTTCTCAGTGTCCAGGAGGCAATACCAACACTGTGGGGATGGCAGGGGGTCTTCAGTATCTGTAGGATGAGACAACAGATGGAGCAGAAACAGGGTCTGGTATTTAATGATGAAGTCCCACAGGACGGTTGAATGCAGCTTGGGAAATGCAGAGACATCGAAAAATGGAATCCAAGCAATTGTCCTAATAAAACCCGGATACAGTCCTGCCCATGTCGGTGTGCTGACTTCTGCTGTCCTAACATGTGGATCCTTCAGGCTCAGGATTGCATTCATAACTAGTGTCACATCCTAAGCATATCTGAACCCATGGAACAAGCTTCCTCAATGATTTTTTTTTTTCTTTTTAAAACGACTTTATTTTAAAGATGTGGGGCACGATGCAGGATTAGGTATACATGTGGACATCGCACAAGTAAAGTTTGGGCCTCCCTCCCTTTGAGCTCCACTTTGCCTGGTTTGAAATCAGGGACCTTTGTGGATGTTGTGTCCCCTTCCTCAACAGTTTCAAGAATGGAGACATGTGCCTTTTCTGTTTCTGCCGTAATTCTCACATCATTCTCCTCCTTTGGGATTTATGGGAGCTGTTCTGAATGCCATTGTGAAAGGGCAGTGTTTTGATATTAACCAGCATGTTTACACTAATCCGGCAGTTCTGCGTGGTGCTCTGATGTGAGCCTTTTCTGTATGTGGATGGAGAACAAGAGCCACAGAACCACAGGGCAATCAAAGTTCAGTCTTGAACTTTTGCGATTCCAAGTTGTGTTTTGAAGTTCTCCGGAAATACAAGAGCTAAAAAGGGAGTAGAGTTCCAAAACCTCAAAATCCCGATTTTTTTAAATCCCCAGTGTCACATTTTTGTCATAAACAAGAATTTGGGCTAAAAGCCTGATTAAGGCGGACCACTGGTTTTTTCTACCTTTACTGAATTGATTGGCAGTTGGTTAGAAAAAAAGAAATTTTATAGGGAAAAATATTCCTGAGGAAGAGAGTTGGGACAATTATTCCAAAGTAAGAAAACCACACATCGATTTAGCTGTTTCTGAATTAATTAAGATTAAAATCTGCAAGATCGGCAGATGAGAGTTAATATAGATATTGCATTCAGTATAAAAATTATGTTTTGGCCACTTGAGATTGCAGAATGAAAGATGCATACACATTTAAAAATCATTACTCGTATCTACCTATAGCTATTGTGTTAGAATAAGATCTGAGAAGTAGAACTTAATGGTCAAAATGCCCAATTTAGTGAATGGATACTTAAACCAGAGTCATACAGGAATATGTGACGTATTCAGTCCACTTTAAAGATGAGCACACACGCACTGAGCTTGCAGTGGCACTGATGGCCTTGTTGTCTGTTTATTTTTCATGGTCCATATTCTCCTATAAACAGGATTAATCAGAGTACAGATTTCTCTTGACGACTTTTAGGCCTATTGCCAAATCAGTGATTGGCAAAAAAATAGGCACTCATTAAATGCCATTAATTGATTTATTAACCAATATTATTAATACTTAACTTATTTTTAATGTTTCTGGGAGTGATTGGGTAGGTAAAGCAAACAATAACTATTATCAAAATAAAATACAGTATAGTTTACAAATTAGAGAGTTCATGGTGGTATTCTTTTAAATGAGGAGATATTACCTATTGTAACATAGTCCACGTTTTGGGATATAAAGTGATGGCATTTTGCTCACTGTACATATTAATCTAATAGTATCACTTTTTCTATGTATTAATGTATCACATTAATGCTGTGTTTCGTCATCTCAGGCCCTAGGCCACTTAATGGTCTTTTATATTGGTAAGTCAAATTGCATAGGAAAGAAAGTGACTGGATGCCTTCGTAATAGTGCAGGTCCTGTGACAGCATCCTGGATATTTGTAAGTTTGCGCTCAGCTAAAATTGAGCCAGGTTAGATGTGCTCCCTTCCTCAAACTTATCCCTACGTCTGGAAACTGAATCCAATCATCGGTTTATCGGTGTATTAAGTCATGGCATGGAGAAGGTATCCGTTCAACTCTTCGGTCATGCTCTGGTACTTCCCAGCACTCCGACTCCTCTTGTAAATATAAATGCAGAGGAAAAGAAAAGAGAAGTGAGCCGAAAGTGGGATTTGCTCTCTAGAAAGCAATTCAATCTCCAACCACTTACCCAGAGTGAGAAGAACATCAGAAATACAGAGGATGGAGTTTGAAATGCCCCCTCCCCATTCTCCCTGACAAGGGAGAGCTTTGAACATCCTCTTCCCTTTTAAACATTACCATCTTGATACCGTATACCAGGAGATGCTTTTTGTGGAAGAGTGGTTAAGAAAACAGCGGAATTTTTTCAGCAGATTTACATCAGATGGAGATGTTCTTATCACTGGAAATAAATTGGCTAAGCCGACTGGGTCCTATTTGTTTTAATCTGAGCCCGGCCTGGTGGATGAGATTAAAGGAAGCAGATTTGTGTATCACAAATAGAGGACAATCGCTCTTATCCCTTTTTTAACTGGATTTGGTATTTTGCGGTTATAAACCAGAAGGACACATTAATCCCTAATACTACCCTCCTGCCGCCCCATTTTAAGGCTAGAATGTCGATGTAGTTGTGATTTTTGTTTCCCCTGCAAGTAAAAAGGTCGCTGACAAAAAATGAGCATGACTCCTCTGTTCTGGAGGGGGACGGGCTCTCTGGGAGAGTCCTGCTAGCTGGGTTCTTCTCCATGGAGACTTCAGACCCTTCTTCTTTTTCGGGGGCAGGTATTTTGGAATGCAATCAAACGGACGCATCTATAATAAATTGCTTGCAATGTTGACATTTCTAGTGTTGGAATAGCCCTATCTAATTCTTCGTGTCAAAGTCTCCATGAATGTATGTGACGTCGTCGTGCTGGGCTCGAGTGTTAGGTCACAGGAGGCTAGCACACATATGACCGTGTCCTCCAGTCATGACTGCATTGTCTGGGAGCTAAAGGGTACAGGCTGGGCTACTGTAACAAGCGCATCCATATGAGCTCACAGGTGGGTGGTGCATGTTAAGGTAGACACTGTGCATTTCAGTCTGACTGAAATGTTTTTGCACAACTAACAAGTCAAGACACAATGATGCCATGCTTTCAGGATGACCACCTTTGACAGCTGGCTGAAATGCGGGGACACAAAACAAACAAACAACAGCAACAACCAACCCATTGCACAGTGGTGGAATCAAACATCTGTGGCATCTCCGTTGAAGAGCGGGAGAAATCCCCCAATGCTATAAAAAAGTTTTTTCCAGTCTATTATTTTTAAATTCACATTTCTGCTATCACCTCAGTTGACTGCTTTGACATAAAAGTTTGATCACCAACAAGGGTTTGCTGAGCTGAAAGGAGTAACCCCTTAAACTATTTGACAAACAAGCAAACAAACCTCAATGGAAAACAAGACATGAGCTCTTGCCCTCATATCTGGCATCAACGGACTATACATTCAAAGCTCCACTCATTGGTCCTCAGCATGGCACCCACAAGGGGAGGGGCGTGGGCCCACTGAGGCCTCACGCTGGAATGCACACCCTCGTGCAACCCCTCCTTACGAGCCAGACCTGTGACTCACTTCAAATGTGGCAGAGGTGATGGGTTCTGGAGGATTGCAAAACGAGAAATGGCACACCCCCTTTATGGCCTCCTCGCCTCCCTCCGCGCTGGGAATGACCTCCGGCCAGAGCCAGCTGGAAACTGAGGCCTTCGGCCGAATGCTCAGCACTGCCGACAGCCAGTGTGCCGGCCAGCAGGCCCCTCCCAGCCAACCCTCTGGAGGAGACCCCAGCCCGGCCAAAACCTTGCTGCAGCTGTCCAAAACCCTGGGTCCAGCTCAGCTGTGCCTGGATTTCTGACCTACAGAAAAGCTAACGTAATAAGTATGTGTTTTTTCAGCTGTGAGTTTGTGGCAATTTCTGAGACAGCAGCAGATAATCAGTATAGGCATTCAATGCTCACAGGTCATTGAAACCCTCAGTCTGAACGGCCCTTCCTTTCTGAGGCAGAAGGCCCAGACACACAGGGTCTGGTGCGGTGTGACTTGGCTCTGAATCTTACCTCCCCCCAGTTGCCAGCTAGCCAGTCTTGGGCTTGTTGTTAATCTGGTCTTTACCTTAATTTCCTCACCTTTCCGACAGTGTGATATTTGCCTTAGAGCCTCACTGTGAAAGTAAGCGAGTTAATGCACATCACATGCTCAGAACGGAATTGGGCATTAAAATATGAAAGGAGTGACCTGAAATGAGAAGTATGCCCCAGGAGGTGGGAAACCCTTCCTAGGGAGGACACTAATCAAAAACGCACAAGGAGGGGGCACTGCGGAGGCTGTGGGGTGCAGGGTTCATGCAGATGCATCTCTCTTACTCACCTGCAGAAGGGAGTTTCTCCTGGAGCTGCCAGGACCCCTTGCCCTGACTGTTCACATGCAGTCATGGTTTGCTAGGTCCCCTTGCCCTGTGACATGCACACTCATACAGCTGCAGACCTGGGCTCAGAAACTGCCCGTCTCCACGGCTCCCGGGCCATGCCTGGGGACGAAATCTCTAAGAGCCACACAGGATTCCTGCTGTCATCATTCCAGAGGTTTCCAGGGAACCTGGGAAGTTGTCCTTGGGGTGAGTCAACACATGAGGGAGTGAATGAAAAGAGAAACCTCACTCTTGCTGTCACTTGGAGGAGGGTGCGGGACGGCAGGGGGCTTCCACCTTTTCTTGTAGGTAACCAGCCTGTCTGACCACACGTGCGTGGGAGGGCGGAGGAACAATATTTTACATTTTTGGGGTAGCTTAAGCTATCTTATCCAATTTTACCCTCACAATTTCCCTCTGGGGGAGACCGGCAGGTTTGGGTTACCCTGATTTGCTACGAGGTCCTGAGTCTGGGGAGATGAGGTTCAGCCAGCATAAGGCTTGTCATAGGCAGAGAGGTTGAAGGTCCAGACCAAGGACTTCCTCAAGAATTAACACACACGAACATATGTTTTTATTTTTCAAAAAATGCATTTAAAGTTATTGGGGAATCCATAGACACCAGCACTTTGAGATTTTATTTATTTATTTATTATTATTTTATATATATATATATTTTTTTAATTTTAAAATTGTGGGGTCCTCTCTGCAAGTTCCCTGTTTACTGCTGGTGGATGACCTGGAGCAAACAAAGCGTTTACAAATCAGGGTCCTGTTTTCTTATCGATAAGGTGGTGATGCAAATAGTGATTTTATTGAGTTTTCAAGAGACTAATATGAAAATAATACATTTCATCGCTTTGAATACTCTCCACAATATTACGTATGCATATTTTAAGTATTTTTTAATGACTTTGAAGGTCCACAGCACAATGCTGAAGGTGGAATAGTTCTGCAAACCCACGGGTCTCGCCTGCTCCCCGCTCCCTTCCACACCATGTGCTGATCATTAGAGCCAAAGTCTTTCAGAAGTCTCACGTGTGGTTTCTGGCACAAAAAAGCTTACTTCCAGATTTCTCAGTGATTTGCGTAGACTTCAGCCATAGACTTCATGTTGCAAAAGAAGGTTCGAGGCTTACAACCCCTCCTCCTGGCTAAGCCCACGCACTCCAATTCTTCGTCCACAGCCTCCCGTGAGTTATGGCCCAAGTTTCTGGCTAAACCATTTATGGCATTCACATTAACATGACCATGAACTTTTAGGCACTGGCAATCCACTTTTGTCCTGGCAAATCTTAATTCCTTCTCTTTTATCCTTTTGTGGCATAGTTTATGTTTTTACCATGAATTCTCAAAATTTCAGCTGGGTCTACTTTGTAAAAGTCTTCCAGTAAGTTGAACGTGATAAGGTAGACTGTCAGCTCCTGGGCTCTTAGCTGCGAGGAGAGGGTCCTGGAACCTGCCATCGGTGTGTTCCACATGGAGTCCTCTCTCTATCTCACAGGTGGAACACCCACATCCCTTCCCATCTCCCTGGGCCGCCTTTTGTCTCTCTGTAGAATCCCTGGGCTGTCTCTGTAGAATCCAGTCCCAGCAGGATGCAATATCTTCCTTCTTTAAATTCACTCCCTCGTTTGATGATCCACATTTACTTCCTGAGGAAGAATGCATGGAAGATCATTTCTGATACCTTGCGTGTATTTTAAAAATTTCACCATATTAATTTTATTTATTTATTAGGTAACAAGAAGCACTAATTTCATGCCAGGCACTGTTCCAATAACAGATGTGAATTTTATAATTTGTTACTAATTTGTTACTGGTATGAAATTTCAACTTACCCTGAATAACTTACCCTGAAAATTTTGAATGTATGTCTGCATTTTCTTTCTAGATTGAAGTATTGATAAGAAGTTGGATGCCACTCTTATCCCCAATTCTTTGCACGTGAGCCCTTATTTTTGTATTTTTCGTTTTCTCTCTCTGCGAGCTTTGTTCCTAGTGTTTGGATTTAATAATAGTGTCCTTGGTGTAAGTACTTTTAAATGTATTTGTCTCAATATATCAAAAGTGAATCTGTCTCTTATCTTTTTAAATTTTTTTCTCTGATTTCATTGATGACTTCGTTTCCTCTTCTTTTCTCTCTTCTGCCTTTCTTCGATTATTATTTGTTATATTTCCCAAGCCAAGTGAATAGATCTTTTCAGCTTTCTGAAATACTTTTAACATCTATTTGCTACATCTTTCATGTTTTGTTCTGTTCTGGGAAGATGCCCTCAACTCTGCCTTCCAAATCTTCTATTTGTTTCTTTAAATTCTTGCTAACATATTTTTAACTTGCAAAGTTTTGTTTGTTCTCTAAGTGTTATTTATCACAGTGTTCTGGTTCTGGGAATATTACAAAGTTTTGAAATGTTATTCTGCAGTTGACATTAATTCTCTTTACCCTGAGTTTTGTTATTTTCTATTTCTTTATTTGGATCTCTGTCTTCTTGTTGGAAGTTTGCCTTCGATGGCTGGTTATCCTAAACTCTTCATCCATATTCATGAGAGAGACATAAAATTAGATACAACATGTGCATTCTGGCTAATTGTCGAGATGTGCGCATTTCAAATTTCAGAATTATAAGTTTCTTTGGGTGCTAGAAATTCGCAACTTTAGGGATTAACTAGAATTCCCAGTTTGCTGCCTGTAGAGAACAAAGTGCACTTCATTACACTGGATTTTTTTTTTTTTTGAGTTGGAGTCTCACTCTGTTGCCCAGACTGGAGTGCAGTGGCCGCTTCCGGCCACCGCAGCCTCGACCTGCTGGGCTCCTGTGATCCTTCCACCTCAGCCTTCCGAGTAGCCGGAATTACAGGCATGCGCTACCATGCCCGGCTGATTTTTTGATTTATTGTAGAGATGAGGTCTCGCTGCCCAGGCGGGTCTCGAACCCGCGGGCTCGGGCAATCCACCCACCTCAGCCTCCCAAAGGCGCGGGATTACAGGCTGAGCTACCGAGCCCGGCTTACACTGGATTTTGACAGACTGTGTTGTGGGCAGCTAAGTGGCACATCTCCACTCAACATCAGCACACATGGCTAAGCATTTAAAGCAATCAGTTCGATGTTGCTTATCCAACACTAAATACTCACTTGCTTAATGAAAAATGTTCAGGGTACGGGTCTTCTAGCCTAATCAGATGGAAAGTGGAGGCACAAGCAAGTATAGGAAGAAGTGTATGCTGCCTATTTATAAATATTTACTTTTCAGCATGTGCTGAGTTTTAAGTAGATAGCCAGGCATTGTGCTATGATTATTAAAATATTTATTTTTCACAAAAATAAATGCATGCTATTCTTATTTTACAGATGAGAAAATAGGCTTGTAGAAGATCCATAATTCATTCAGGCAAAATACATCTGGTTATGTGGAAATGGAGAGATTTGAACACAGCTCTCTAAATTAATCTCCAAGCTTTTCTGCAGCTGCACCAATTCAATATCAATATGGCTCCAGGTAGACTTCATTTTCCAGATCCTCACCGAACCTCCTCATCATTGTCATTTTCATTTTGTTTAAACCACTTATTGATACATCCTGTAAAATAAAATGCATTTAGTTAAAAGTGAGTTGCCATACTTATATATTGCTAACATAAAGCATTTCCTTTTTATGAGACATTTCACCAACCATCCAATTTATGTTTTCTATTCTTAAAAAGAATATTACTTTCAACATTTTTCTTACATTAAAATTGGAGTTAACTTCGAGAATTGTAGTTCATCAAGCAAATAGTTACAGAAGAATCAAGTTCGGAGCTTTTAGATTGTGAAATATCAAGTCAGCTCTTATTTTATTTTATAGCTCTTACATTAGTTTCCATTTTGAACAAGAAGCCTAACCTTTATCAATAGCCAATGATCCCAATAAACTCTTCTCAACTGAAGTGATTAAAATTAATTTGGAATCTGTATCCTCAATCTACTTCTGAATAACTTTACAATACTAACAATGCTTCTAATAAAGATTTAATGTGGTAGGAAAAATTAAGAAATCTTTAAAAAGTTCCCCTGTGTATAGTAATAATAATAATACATTTATAATAATGTTTCTTTTCAATAAAAATCTCTGAAATGTTTTTGCATATGTAATCTTACAATTTCATTGGGATGCGTGGACGTGAACTCGAAATTCTAACTATCACCCCAGGCTTCAGCGTAGGTTTTGTCACTTACCAGATATGGAAAATTAATCCACATTTTTGAATCTCAGTTTTCCCAAGGAAAACGACCTCATCGAATTGTCATAGAAATTACGCAAGAAAGATTTAAATAACAAAGAGCAGCATCAATTAAATTTCTGAGAGGCATGATGATATTATAGCAGCAATGCGAACGAGGGAGCCTCCAGAGGTCATGTGCGTGTGCTCATGTTTGATAGCTCTCCACAATTAATGCGGAAACACTATCAAGTAGAAGCAGTTATTTAGCCAATTCAGGCAAAGAAAAAAGTTATAAAACTATTTCTTCATATTTTCTTAGTGCCTTTGACAACATAATCTACTTCACATCTGTGACGGCTACACTCTTCATAAATTCCGTTCTAGGACTGTGGGAAGCTGGTTTCTTCTGTTTTACTTCTGTGTTTTACAGTTAGGAAGATCTGAGCATCGAATGTGATGCAATGCATATGTGAATTCAGTGGAATGCAAAAGGAAAACTCAGCCGGTCAAACAGACAGCAACAGTGAGTGGAAAATGTGTGAAATGGGCTTCCTTTTACTGCTTCCATTTATAGACGCTTACTAAAATATCTGTGGCCTAACAAACAGAAAGGGTTATAAAATGCTTGATAGGATTCTGAGAGTCGCCTTGATGTTGAAAAAGGAAGAAAGTTGTGTTTGAGGGAAGACAACAATACCTATGAGAGACAATAGAGACATTTTTTATACTTTACAGAAAAGGAAACTTGGAACGAAACCAAGTGCCATATGCCGCATGTCCAAATGACGCTGCACAGAGTTCATGTATGGACAAGAGAGAGAGAAAAAGATACCAAGGATGAAAACCCAAAGTTAGTGCTTCCTGATACAAAGTTTCTTCTAGATTATGTCTGTCATCTCCTTTTTCCTTTTTCCTTGTTCACTTGTTTGCTAAGACATCCGGGGCCATGAACCGTGAGTGGAAGACAAGATGGCGCAACTGCTGTGGAAAAACAGCTTAGTGGTTCCTCGCCAAGTTAAGCCTAGAATCGCCATATCACCCAACAAGTCCATGATCAAGTATGCACCAGAATATTTGAAAGCAGCCCTCAAATAGACACCTGGACATCAACACTTGCTGCAGCGGCATTCACAATAACACAAAGGTAGGAATAACCCAAACATCCATCCACAGATGAAAGAGTGAACAAAGTGTGTTCTGTTCATAAGAGGGAATATCATGCAGTCATGCAAAGGGAGGAAGTTCTGAGACATGTTGCAACATGGATGGATCTTGAAAACATTGCGTTAAGAGAAACGAACCACAAAAGGACAAATAATGTGTGAGACACTTAGACGAAAGGCTTAGAATAGGCCAGTTCTTAGAGAATAAAAGCAAATCAGTTGTTACTGGGGGCTGAGGTGGGGCAGAAGGGGCATTTTTCAGTGGACAAAGGGATCCTGTTTGGGGAAATGCTAATGTTTCGGGAACAGATGTAGTGCTCATCTTGAGAGCCATCAGGCAACCAAAGTCTACACTTAAAATGGTCGATTTTATGTTGTGGATATTTCAGCAAAATATAATGTTTCTGAAGTACCTATGCAAAACATGTTCAGACGGTGTTTACATAGATTCGATGAATTTGTTAAGTATTAATAAAAATAGGTAAGGAGACGTGTCAAGATGAAAATCCGGAGAGCATTAAAGATGAAAATCAGTGGTTTCCTGATATAAAATATATCCCAGATTTCAATAGTCCTCTCTAAAGAAGGGAAACTGACATGATGAGGAAAAAACAACAGAAAAAAGTAACAGGTGACTCCACCAAACCTATACTCAGGATTTAGATTGACCTAAAGTCACTAAGTGATGATTAAACCAGAGAAAATGTTCTTCTTTAATGCTGTAATACAAATGAAACAAATTGTGCCATCACATAACAATCGTGTTTTAATGTCACGTATTAAACATGGTTCATTAGAAGTCGCTGGTAGACACCATAAAACAGAATGATGTGGGTACAGTATTTCAGAGAAAAGAAGAGATATTGTAGAAGAAAGAGTAGAAGTTTAAAATGCCTGGTTTTAGCCGGACTCGGTGGCTCAGCCTGTAATCCCGCACCTTGGGAGGCTGAGGTGAGTGGATTGCCTGAGCCCGCGGGTTCGAGACCCGCCTGGGCAACCTGGCACCACCTCATCTCTACAATAATCAAAAAATCAGCCGGGTGTGGTAGCGTGTGCCTGTAGTTCCAGCTACTTGGAAGGCTGAGGTGGGAGGATCGCCAGAGACCAGCTGGTCGAGGCTGCGGTGGCCGGGAGCGACCAGTGCACTCCAGTCTGGGCGACAGAGTGAGACTCCAACTCAAAAAAATAAAATAAAATAAAATAAAATGCCTGGTTCACATGTTTATTTCTATCCCCTTCCAAACTCTCTTAAAATGAAGATGAGGAAATTAAAGCATGGAAAGGTCTACACAGATAAATGGACCTATAGAGAAGATAAGGAGTGCTCCTAGCCATTGGCTGAAGACAGATAAACAGGTCACTTGGCTAATAACTGACTTCTAAGAAATTTGGGGTGCTGGCTCCCAGCGGCCCTTAGTGAGCCCCCGTAGAGAAAGCTGACCTTAAGGAGATGTGTAGTGTGCCTTTTTTATAATAGAGTGGATTATAAGTTGGTACACAGGAAGTCCACAAGTTTTTAAAGGAAGTGAATCACTTTGCAGTGAAAGGGATAGAGATGGCTTTCAAAAAAATGACAGAATTTGGGGCCCCAATTCTAAGGCAGCAGGTTTAGAAGACCCCTTATTTGCAAATATAGATTTATATTCAAAAAACAGAAGAATGACTCAGAGTAAAATCCAGAAGCACAGAAAATAATGCCCGTTAATAGGACATGGCCTTGTGAAGGAGCTGGTGGTCTGGCCCAAGTGTCCAGCAGCTCTGATTCAGAGGTGGTTGCGTGTGCCTGACTGTCCTTTCTTTTGGAAGGCAGTGCTCATGAGATCTCACCACGTTGCCCAGGCTGGTCTCGAACCCCAAAGTACTGGGATGACAGGCGTAAGCCACTGCACTTGGTTCCACCCTTACAGTCTTGGTATGTGCAAGAGGTGACATTCTCTTGAGTTTGTAGGACTTCGGACCAGGATGACACGAACTCCAAGACCCTCACCTGCACCTGGATCACTCCTGGGTGATGGGATTCTAGTCTCAGAGATGTTCCTGATGGTGTCATATTGATGTGACTGCAGGCTCCCAGAAGTGTAGAGGTGTATTTCACAAACGAGAGGAAGACATAAACAACGCGTGGTCAAATAGCAGAGGTGGCAAGTTAAAACCGTGGCTGAAAGGACATTTGGCACTCCTGCCGTGAAGCAGTGGGAGGCAGGAAGCTCCTCTTGCCTTGCCTTGAGCGACTCATCGGACCCAATAGAAGGCTATGCTGAGCCAGTGTATCTTCAAGGTGAAGGCGGTACAGCCTTGGCTTTGCTTGCTGGAATCCTTTTTTGGGTCCCCAAAGCACCAATGGGATCAGAATGGAATTGGATTTCTCCACAGCAACCCCGGAAGAACGATGATCTGAGCCCTTCATGATTCTGGGGGAAATCGCCTTCAGCAAGAATTCTATATCCAGCCAAACAACCGTAGTGGGTAAAGATAAAGACATTTTCAGATATCACAGATCTGAAAAGTATCTGCTATCATGAATTATTTCTCAGAATGTTCCTCCAAACAAGAGAAAAAATAAAGACGGAGGAATGTAGGTGATCCAGGTGCTGTGGACTCAACATAGATGAGGCAAAGGACATTCTCCTGACAGTGACATGCAATCCCAAGATGACCACTTTGCAGTGGGCCTTCGTAGCAACCAGGGCACTCACTTTGGCGGACTTCTCCTGGAGAGACGTTTTCAAGAAACAGACTAAAACATGAAGATTACCTAAAGGGCCTGACCATATGGCAGAGTGACTTACACATTTTCTTATGGGAAATACAGGTTTCAGTTTATATACACACTTTATAAAAATTAATCAATAAACATACCATTACCATGTGCACCAAAAACCAACTTTTAACTCAAAGGAGAAGAAAAGTTGTTTACAAAAGAAGATGCAATTATAATAGTATATATTGTTTGGCACATTAATATTGAGTCATAGTAATAAAACAATAACAAATGAAACAAACTGAGGCATAATCATTTTTTTTTGAGTTGGAGTCCCACTCTGTCGCACAGACTGGAGTGTAGTGGCTGCTCCCGGCCACTGTAGCCTGGACCTGCTGGGCTCTGGTGATCCTTCCGCCTCAGCTTTTCGAGTAGCCGGAATTACAGGTGCACGCTACCGTGCCTGGCTAATTTTTTGGTTTATTGTAGAGATGAGGTCTCGCCTGCCCAGGCGGGTCTCGAACCCAAGAGCTCAGGCAGTCCACTCACCCAAGCCTCCCAAGGCGCGGGATTACAGGCTGAGCCACCGAGCCCGACTGGGCATAACCATTTTAAAAGCAAATCTTCTTTTTAGTGTCTTTAGAACCAAAAATTCATGAATTTTGCTTTCCAGTAGTTAAAGTAACAGTTCTAAATAATGAAACTGAGAGACTGCACTTACCTGACTTGCCAAGAAAATTATTTTGCAAAATATGCTCAACTTAAACAGCCAGTGAAAGAGTACTAATGCCAATTGAACTTACTGCTCTGTGCAATCTGTTAAATTTTGTGTGTGTGGTTAGTTGTGAATAGGAAAACACTGCTACTGCCAATATGCCTGTGAAAACATTCAAATGCTGAATAACGTGTGCTTTTAAATAAGAAGGATGAGTAATTTGGGAAAAACATGTTGTTACAACTACTGCTCTCCAAAGACTGACGACGCTACTTGCTGTTGAATTTTCACTTTTTTTTCTTGCTTAACCACTTCTCTGAGTGACTTTCTCCGGGTGTATCTATGTCTTTTTTATACTTACTAATAATATTCTTGGTCTGTCACGAGCTCACACTGGCTCTGCCTTCAAACTGTGTGTCTGAAGCTTCTTGGGATTGGCACTGGTGAGCAGTCTTACCCAAAGCCTCTCTGTCTCTCCTCTGCATTTCTGCAAGTCTCCTTAGCTCACCTCCCTACTCTGCTTGCCCCCTGGGGATTTAAAACATAGCAGAATGATCTTTAATATCTGCGTCACAATACGCGACTCCTCTGATTAGACCCAGCAGTGACTCTCCCTTGCCCTCAGAGTAAAACCAAAGTTCCCTCCATTGTCCAGCGTGATCGGCCTCCCGCTCCCACAAAGACCCTGCTAGCTCTGGAACCCTACCCTTTCCGTGTCTCACTTGCCTAGACGCCCAGTGGCCTTACTCTTCCTCACATATGTCAGCCTTGTTCCACCTTAGAAGATTTAATCGGATTCTCAGTCTCTGACATATATTCTCCTCTGACATATGCTTTTACTTTTTTACTGATTGACTCACATTCCTAGCACAGTGTCCACACCATAAACATCATCCCAACAGCTGTTTCTTGCATGAATGAATATAAAGATCATTCTTACTGGGATGTGTTCAGAGGACGAGGAAGGGGAAAGCTCACGGTATTTTTCACATTTTAAAGATGTGTCCTTTACTTTTGACTTCCCAGTTCTGCCCTGCTCATTTTTTATATTTTGACACATTTTGTTTCTTACCATCCTTCCAAGTTCCTGGGTTTCAGACTCATATACAAACTGAATTGTTTTATGGATGCCTGAAATAAAATTCTTATCGTAAGCTTCAATTTCCAAATATGGGGACACCAGGAACAAGAGTGTTGACAAATAAAAGTTCCCAATTCAATCTCTCATCTTTTTGCTATATTTTTGAATATATTAACCCTGCATATATTTAAGCATTTCCCTGTAAATTCCATATCTGGATAACCTGTGATTCTGCTTCTATTTCCTGTGTTTGCCTTTCTGTTATCACAGAGTTCTGATTTTTTATAATGTCTGACAATTTTTTTTATAATGCCTGACTTTTGATTGAATATATCACAGTTGGCTTAGCAAAACAACACCACACCATAGACCATAATTTCCCAATTCCAACATGACTTAGAGAATGATGGCATGGAACAGACAAAAATATAGTTTCTTTTCTTAAAATAATTTAAAGCAGAGATTTCCAAGTGGAATGTAGTGAAATTAATAGGCAGCAAGTAGAATCAATGAAAAAAACTCCTGTTTTACAGATATTTGAGAGCTGTGGAAGAGAGAACAAAATAAACTACATTTCCAAAAAGAGAATAATTATTTATAAGTAAAGTAATAAATTTTGAACAGTTTTTCTTGGGGGCATTGTTGTGAATTATTAAGGAGGGTGATCCATATAGAGACACTCCAAGGAGAGTGGGCAAGAAAAATAATAACGATAACAAACACAAAAAGACTCAAGTAACTCCAAATAGGATAAATTAAAACACACACACACGGAAAAGTGACAAAAATCAAGATAAAAATAAAAATTTAAAAAGAACTGAAGAACTCCCCCCTTCCCACGAACACATTAGAGTCAAAAGTACAATAATAAATCTAAGACTTGAATCTGTGTGTTGATGTCTTTCATCTATGTTAGCAAGGTCTTGACAAATATTTGATAAAACATGTATTCAGTCCCATTCTCTTTTCTGTTTCTAGGACTCTAATTGTCTCTATGTTAAACCCTTTTTATTGTGTTCCATGTTTCTATTACTCCACCACTCACATATTACTTTTTTAATCTCTGAGCTTGACTCAGT
Source organism: Carlito syrichta (assembly GCF_000164805.1). Lineage (NCBI taxonomy): Eukaryota > Metazoa > Chordata > Mammalia > Primates > Tarsiidae > Carlito > Carlito syrichta. Next base: position 87,337 of record NW_007249740.1, read on the forward strand.
TTGTGTTCATTTTACCTGTTTTCCTAATTTCAGAAAATACTTTTCAAACTAGAATTTCAATAACTATTTTTTCAAGTTTATTATTTCTTTGTTGCAATTCTACGTTGAAATTATCTGAGTTTTAAGTACAATCTCTCATCTTTTTGCTATATTTTTTAATATATTAACCCTGCATATATTTAAGTATTTCCCTGTAAATTCCATATCTGGATAACCTGTGATTCTGCTTCTATTTCCTTTCTGTTATCACAGAGTTCTGATTTTTTATAATGTCTGAATTTTTTTTTTATAATGCCTGACTTTTGATTGAATATATCATAGTTGGTATAAAAATTTTGGAGGCTTAATTTTTTTTCTTAGGTGAATAGTGAGTCAAGATAATTGCCAGAACTGAGTGATTCATGGTGGCAGTATAGGCAAGGTTCAGTATGACTCCGGGGCACCCCAATTCATGAACCACACTCATGTGGACTTTAACTCAAGTCCTTGGTGTATTACCCATGCCCTGTCTGATGAGTTATCTCCTCAGCCCATGCAAATTCAAGCAATTTCACTTAGCTCTTCAGATTACTTGTTTTATTCTTGAATTTGATAACTTCAGAATTCAGCAAATTTCTTTAAAGGAAAACAAAACATGTGTTCATGCTAAAGACTTAAACCTCATTGTTCCAGACTCATGTGACAACCCAAAGTTCTGGCATTTCCTCCACATTCAGAGGTAGTTCCTTCCTTGTGGATGCCACACCCGGACTGGCAGTCTTCATCTCATGAAAGACTTGTCAGAAGGCCAGAGGAAAAGCAACCAGAGGTGCCTGCTTTTACTGCTCCCCTCTATGGAATTTTCACTTTCTTGTTTCTCTTGGTGCTTGAAATCCTCTTATGTTTTTAAAAAGAGTGTTTCATTTATAAGATTTTTCATGTAACTGCCTATGGGAGCTTTGGTTTGTCACAAAGTAGTGCATCCTATTTTGAAACAGATACAAAAGATATGAAAAGTGGCCAAACTCGGTGGCTCAGCCTATAATACCACCACTTTGGGAGACTGAGGAAAGTGGATTGCCTGAGCCCACGGGTTTGAGACCAGCCTGGGCAACTTGATGAGCTCTCATCTCTACAATAAAAAAAAAGCCAGGTGTGGCAGTGTGCACCTGTAGTTCTGGTTATTTGGGAGGCTGACGCGGAAGGATCACTGGGATGGCCATGAGTGTGCCACTGCACTACAGCTGGGGTAGCAGCTCAAAAAGAAAAAAAGAAAATAAATAAATAAATAATTTCAATCTTACTCTGCCCTCCAGATTTAAAAAGGAGAACTAAGCCAATTTGCTTTCTAAGCCCAGCATAATTTGGAAAAAAACAAACTATTACAGACCTTAGAAAATATTTAAAAAACTGAATGTAATGTCTCATGAATATAGATACAAAATCTCCAAAATATGAGCATATCAAATTTTACTATATAAAAGTATAGAATTTTATAACTATATGGATTATATTCTAAGAATTTGCGTTGGTTTAATATTAAATACCGAATGATCGAAATGTCAATACCAAAAGTATGTGAAATAGTTATATGATCATCTTCATAGACGCAGAAATACAATAGCTTTAATTTTACATTTATTTTGTGGATTTTTATCCTTCTTTGGTATTCAAAAAGTAAAAGTAGAAACGTCTCTAGTCTCATAAACAACATTCACCAAAATCTTCACAAACATTATAATTATGAAATATATAAAAAAATTTCAAGAAGATTGTAACTTAGGTAAGCATGCCTATTATTTCTATGTGATTTGCTCTAATGAATATGTCCAGTGCATTATACAAAGAAAGGGAAACACAAAGAAGACCAAAAACAAAATGAGAAAAACTGAATTTATTCACAGAAAACAATGTCATTTACAGGAACACAATGAAATTTACAAACAAGTGTTCATGAATTTACCAGGGTGGATGACACATAAAAATAGTTTGGCTTTCTATATAGCAGTCACAGATATTTATAGAATAAAATCAGGACTCCATTTCCAATTGATTGTTGGCAATTATTGACAGTCAGTTGGTTCAAAATTTACGTGGAAACTCACAAGCACAAGAATAGTCATAATGATTTTTTTAATAATCAATATTTTCTATTATGATATTGTGGGGTACAGTTAAGGGTTGAGTATGCAAATATGCTTCGTTCAGGTACCCTTGTTGATAAGAGGTGCCTCCTTATCCCCAGAAAGATATTTACTACCATTAATTCCATCTCCCTTCCCCTACCCCCCATAGTTTCCCACTGCTGTCAGTCATTTTCTTATGGTAATACGTTGGATGATCAAGGCCCACTAAATGAGTGAGAACATGTGATACTCAGATCTTTGTTTCTGTGAGAGGTCACTCAGTATTATAGACTCTAGTTCCATCCAGGTTGCTGCAAAATTCATGATTTTGTTCTTTTTTATGGCTACATAGTATTCCATCGTGTATATGTATCACATTTTTTTAATCCAGTCCTCTTTTGATGGACAGCATGGTTGCTTCCAGGTTCTTGCAACAATGCTGTGATAAACATATGTGTGTAGACATCTTTTTGATAGAGTGATTTGAGTTCTTCAGGGTATATTCCCAGTGGGGGGATTGCGGGGTCATATGGGAGGTTGATATTTAGAGCTTTTAGGAATCACCACACTGCTTTCCACAGAGGTTGCACTAGTTTACACTCCCACCAACAGTGTAGAAGAGTGCCCTTTTCGCCACACCCTCTCCAGCAACTGTTATTTTTTGAGTTATTGATAATTGCCATTCTGACTGGAGTTAGGTGGTATCTCAGTGTGGTTTTGATTTGCATCTCCCTGATGATTAGTGAGGTTGAACATTTCTTCATGTGTCTGTTGGCTGCTCGGATGTCTTCCTTTGAGAAGTGTCTGTTCATATCTTTTGCCCGTTTTATAATGGGGTTGTTTGCTTTTTTCTTTTCAGCACATTTGAGTTCCTTGTAGATCCAAGATGTTAAGCCTTTGTCAGACCTGGAGTTGGCAAATACTTTTTCCCAGTCTGTAGGCTGTCTCCCTGCTCTCTTGATGGTTTCTTTGGCATTGCAGAAACTTGTCAGTTTAATGAGGTCCCACTTGTCTTTCTTATCTCTTATGGCCTGTAGGTTTCAGGTTTTGTTCAGGAATTGGATGCCAGTTCCGATTTCCATGAGGGTATTTCCTTCATTTTCTAAGGTTCTTATGTTTGAGGTTTTACATCTAGGTCTCTGATCCATTTGGAGTTAATTTTTGTGTATGGGGATAGATAGGGGTCCTGTTTCAATCTTCTGCATGTGGTCAGTCAGTTTTCCCTGCACCATTTACTGAATAGGTTCTCCTCTCCCCAGTGGCAGATGGTGGGGGCTTTGTCAAAGATGAGTTGGCTGAGAAATTGAGGTTTTGCTTCTGGAATCTCAATTCTATTCCATTGGTATATATGCCTGTTGCTGTACCAATACCAAGCTGTTTTGATGATTGTAGCGTTATAGTAAAGTTTGAAATCTGGTAATGTGATACCACCTGCTTTTTTTTAAAAATTTTTTTATTTTTTGCTGAGGATTGTTCTGGCTATTCTTGGTCATTTGTGTTTCTATATGAATTCCTGTGTTGTTTTTTCTAGGTCTGAGAAGAATGTTGCTGGTTATTTGATGGATATTGCATTAAATCTGTAGACTGCCTTAGGTAAGATGGACATCTTCACAATGTTGATTCTTCCAATCCATGAGTATGGGATATTTTTCCACTTGTTTGTGTCATCTTTGATTTCTTTGAGTAGTGTTTTGTAGTTTTCATTGTAAAGGTCTTTCACGTCTCTAGTTAGGAAGATGCCAAGGTATTTCATTTTTTTGTGACTATTGTGAATGGAACTGTGCTTTTTATTTGGGTTTCTGTTTGTTTATTATTGGTATAAAGAAATGCAATTGTCTTTTGCACATTTATTTTATATCCTGAGACTTTGCCAAAGGCCTTTATCAGCGTAAGGAGGTTTTTGACAGTTTCTCTTGGGTTTTCAAGGTACACAATCATGTCATCTGCAAAGAGAGATAACTTGACTTCCTCTTTTCCTATTTGGATACCCCTGATTGCCTTCTCTTCTCTGATTGCTCTAGCCAGGACTTCCAATACTATATTGAACAGGAAGGGTGAGAGGGGACATCCTTGTCTTGTTCCAGTTTTCAGGGGAAATGATTCCAATTTTTGTCCATTTAGGAGTATGCTGGCTGTGGGTTTCTCATAGATGGCTTTTACTATTTTGAGGTATGTTCCCCCTATGCTTAGATGCTCAAGTGTTTTTATCAAGAAGGGCTGCTGGATTTTATCAAAGGCTTTTTCTGCATCTAATGATATAATCATGTGGTTTTTGTTTTGACATCTGTTGATGTATTTAATTACATTCATGGTTTTACGAAAGTTGAACCAGACTTGCATCCCAGGGATAAAGCCTACTTGGTCATGATGGATGATTTTTGAGATGTGTTGTTGAATCCGGTTCACGAGGATCTTGTTGAGAGTTTTAGCATCTATGTTCATCAAAGATATTGGCCTGCAGTTCTCTTTCTTTGTTGGATCTTTACCTGGTTTGGGTGTCAATGTGATGTTAGCTTCATAAATTGATTTGAGAAGGGTTTTGTCTTTCTCAATCACCTGGAATACCTTCAGTAGGATTGGTATCTGCTCCTCCTTAAATGTGTTGTAGAATTCTGCTGGAGAGCCATCTGGTCCAGGGCTTTTTTTTGTAGGTAGTTTTCTTATTACATAGTCAATTTCCTTGATTGTTATTGGTCTATTTAGGGTCTCAATTTCTTCTTGTTTCAACCTAGGCAGGTTGTGTGATGACAGAAAGTCCTCCATTTCCTTAAGGTTTTCAAGTTTGTTTCCACACGTGTACATAGTAGTCTCTAATGATCTTTTGTATTTCTTCAGGGTCAGATGTGACTTCATCTTTTGTGTTTCTGATAGTGCTTATTTGGGTTTTTTCTCTCTTTTTCTTGGTCAGTCTAGCTAGGGGACCATCAATCTTGTTTATCCTTTTGAAGAACCAGCTTTTTGTTTCATTGATTTTTTGTATTATCTTTTGTCTTCTATGTCCTGGATTTGGGATTTTATTTTGGTGATCTGGATTCTTCTACTGAAATTAGGGCTTTTGTGGTCTTGCTATTCCAACTTCCTTAGGTGGCTTGTTAGGCTGTTAATTTGGGATCCTTCCATTTTCTTCATGTGCGTTTGTAGGAATATAAATTCCCCTCTTACTACAGCTTTCATGGCATCCCAGAGATTTTGGTAAGGTGTTTCTTCATTTTCATTTGTTTCCAGGTATCTTTTGATCTCTGTTTTGATTTCATCATTGACCCAGGAGTTGTTTAGCATCATGCTGTTTAGTGTCCATGTCCTTGTGGGTTTTGGGGGTACCTTGTTGGTGTTAATGTTTATTTTTATTCCACTGTGGTAAGAATGTCATTTTTGAAAAATATCTTCTACAAATTGTCAAGACTTCTTATAAAGCTATAGCAACTTTCTGAAATAAGGTAACATATTCACAGGTTATGAGGAGTAAAACATAGACATTATTGGGGGAACAAAGACCAAATGAGGAGTCATTTAGAAAAAAATGAATCTTAATACCTAATTTACATCATATATGAAAATCAATGATAGCCAGACTATAGACAAAAGTGAATGGTTTGATCATACAATTTCTGGATTATCTTTATGACTTGAGTTTGGAAATATTTTTTTAAAGAGTTATAAAAAAAGCAATTACCAAACTGGACTATCTTAAACTTAAGAAGCAATTTTCACCAAAAGATCCCATTGATAGAATAAAATGGCAAGCTGCAGAGTGGGAAATATCTTTGCCACATATAAACTTGACCATTACAACAGCACTGCTTTGACCAGGTAACACTTAATTCCATTTGCTGTTTTTATTTATTTATTTTTTTGAGTTGGAGTCTCACTCGACCACCCAGACTGGAGTGCAGTGGCCGCTCCTGGCCACCACAGCCTCACCTGCTGGGCTCCGGCGATCTGCCGCCTCAGCCTTCCAAGTAGCTGGAACTACAGGTGTGCACTACCACGTCCGGCTAATTTTTTTGATTTATTGTAGAGATGAGGTCTCGCTGCCCAGGCGGGTCTCGAACCCGTGGGCTCAGGCGATCCACTCACCTCAGCCTCCCTAAGGCGCGGGATTACAGGCTAAGCCACCAAGCCCGGCTCCATTTGCTGTTTTTAAAAAATTGACTTTCGAGGCCTCATACGATCTGGCATCCACTTTATTTTTAGATTCTTTTTGCGGCACGTCACCTCTTCTACCTCTCGACACGTGCCCTAACTTGCCCCCTGGAGCACCAGGTGCATCCTTACATTGTTTACACTTTTCCAGAATGTTCCTTTTGCCTCTTGCTCAAATCTGAGGAGTTTGCTTTCTCTTCTCTCATTGCTGATCCCTTTTCACAGCACAGCCTGAGGGCCGCCTCCCCTGGAGGACACTATGAGGAGACAATGAAGACGCTGTCGTCTCCTTCCTTCTTCCCATCGGAGAATAAACCATTTCTTCCGGCGTGGGGAATGGAGACCCCCGTGCTCTTCATCTATTTGCTATTCCATTTCTCTTTGAAACTAACCAATCTTGGTTTTCTTTCTTACATTTTATAATTTTCTTTCTTTCCTTCCCCTCCCTCTAATTTCCAACGATTATAAATAGCTTGATCCTCTACCATCTTGGGGGAAGTATACCCTCTGGAGCCCCTACAAGCTTCTGTACTTGTCATCTTCCTCACTTTCCTATGGCACACCCACTGCCATACTTACTCGAAACACACTGTGACCATTCTCATGTTACAGTTCCACCAAAATGTTCAGGAAGACACAAAGTATGTCCGTACTTCAGCTTGTGCACTCTTTGTACATTCTCTTTTTCTAGTCACCGATGTTATCTGTCCCTTTCTTCCTTTGCATCTCTAATATCTGTTCAACACGACTCTTTGATCCCCTGTTTCTTACCAACCATATGACAAACAGAGCTATCGGCAGCTTGGGAATGAATTCCGTGGATGCCCCCACTGCAAAGCTGTCCATGGTAAAGACAGCATGAACAAGGGCATTGCAGAGGTAAAGCAGACTTAAACTTCTAACGCTGGGCTGTTTTGAATCTGTCAAATGCTGCACTTCCTCTGTCTATATTATAACAAAAGAAATAAATGAGAAATGTCCATAGGATATCAAAATGGGCGTGTCTTGTTTTTAAAGAAATGCTCTTAAGACTCTGCCTTACTAATTAAGGCTGTATGATAACAAATTGCTACTCTCATAACTACAACTCACCTGTTGGGTCCATAGACCTATTATCATGCTTTTGGTTACCTGGAATACTGTGTATGTTGTGATGTTAACAACATTAATAGTCATACTGACTGGAGTGGTTTTAATTTGCATTTCTTTGATGACTAGTGAGGCTGAGCACTTTTTCGTGTATCTGTTGGCTGCTCATATGTCTTCTTTTGAGAAGTGTCTATTCATATCTTTTGCCCACTTTGTAATGGGGCTGTTTGTTTTTTCTTTTCCACACATTTGAGTTCTTTGTAGATCCTAGATGTTAGGCCTTTGTCAGACATACAGTTGGCAAGCATTTTTTCCCAGTTTGTGGGTTGTCTCCCCACCTTCTTGATGGTTTCTTCGCCTTTGCAGAAGCTTGCCAGTGTGATGAGGTCCCACTTATCTATTTTATCACTTATGGCATGGGCATTTGGGATTTTGATCAGGAATTTTTTGCCAGTTCCAATTTCCGTAAGAGTGTCTCCTCCGTTTTTTAAGGTTCTAATAGTTTGAGGTTTTATGTTTGGGGCTTTGATCCATTTAGGGTTTACTTTTGTGAATGGTGATAGGTAGGGTCTTGTTTTAATCTTCTGCATGTAGTCAACCAGTTTTCTCAGCACCGTTTTCTGAATAGGTTCTCCTTTCCCCAGTGGTTGGTAAAGACTTTGTCGAAGATGAGTTGGTTTAGAAATTGAGGTTTTGCTTCTGGAATCTCCATCCTGCTCCATCAGTCTACATGCCAGTTCTTGTACCAATACCAGGCTGTTTTGATGATTATAGCTTTATAATAAACTTTAAAGCCAAAAGGAAACACTTCTACACTGTTGGTGGGAGTGCAAACTAGTACAGCCTCTGTGGAAAACAGTGTGACAACTTCTGAAAGATCTAAAAATTGACCTCCCACACAACCCTGCAATCTCCCTTCTGGAAATATACCTGGAGAAACTCAAATCACTCTATGAAAGAGATACCTGCACACACACGTTTATTGTGGCGCTATTCACGATAGCAAAAACATGGAACCAACCATACTGCCCACTGAAAGAGGACAGGATAAAAAAAAATGTGGTACATATGCACAATGGAATATCACACAGCCATAAAGAAGGACAATATTATGAACTTCGCAGCAACTTGGATGGACTTAGAGGCTAAAATACTGAGTGGTCTATCACAGAAATAAAGAACCAAGTATCACATGTTCTCACTCATAAGTAGGCCTTGAACAACTATCATAATACTTTTAAAAAGGTATTGGCATTAGTGGGAAACTGCCAGGGGAGGGTGGAGGTGGGATTGGCAGTAGTGGGAAATTGCCAGAGGAAGGGGAGCACTCCTCATCAACAAGGGTCCCTGAGTCATGAGCATTTGTATACCTAACTCTGGGAGGATGGACATGGACACACGTTGACTACAGCAAAGGCTTTCAAACTGGATCTCAACCCCAGCCTTGGAGGTTCTGATTCAGTAAACATTGGCTAAAACACCCCAGATGTTTGTTTTTGAGAGTAATCCCAGAACCTTGGGAGTCTGAAGTGGTAGAGTAGCTTTAGGCCAGGATTTCGAGTAACTGGCTTAGACCACAGAGCAAGAACCATCTCTACAAAGAAATTAAAAGTTAGCTGAGATTGTTGTCACATACTTGTAGTCCTTGTTACTTGGGAGGCTGAGGCGGGAGGATCACTTGAACCAAGGAGTTTGAGGCCACAGTCAACTATGGTTGTTGACACATGGGTGACAGAATAAGACTTGGGGGGGCATGTAGCATCTCAAATTGTTCCCCAAATCTTTAAAATTAAAAATAAAAAACTGTCCGGGAGGTTTGGAATGGTAGGTTTGGGAAGGATCAAGCTAAACACGAGACTCTTAAGGCTCATCCACATTTAGGGGAAAATGGCAGGAAATGAATCCAGAGCCACGTTTTAAGGATCGGTCACGGTTACCACTGTCATCATCCTACTTTGCCAAGTGAATGAAGAAACTGAGTGTAAGGAGGTTAGTTAAGTTCTCAGGGGCGCTGAACAGGCCAGGGCCAGGGCTGCAACTCAGATCACAGCTGGTCTCCTGCAAAGAGCAGATTTCAACATTTCTGCAGGTCGCATCCTTAGAATAAGAGAAAGGCAGGCAACTGAATAGGTGTTCTGAGAAGGGTTTAACCGGGGGAGTTGCAAGCACTGTGACACAAACAAGGCCAAGAAAAGCAAGACCAGACTCTCGCAAGAGAATTGAAGCTTTGCCAAACTCAGACTCTGACTACAAGTAGGAGCTGCTTTTCGGTATTATTAACAAAAAAGGGGAGTTTTCATGAGGAAAAGAGACCAGATCCAAAGATAGGTGGGAATATAGTTTTTTAAAATTATTTTTTTTTGGAGGGGGGCAGGTGCAGTGGCTCATGCCTAAAATCCCAGCACTTTGGAAAGCTGAAGTGAAAGGATTGTCTGAGCCCATGGTTCGAGACCAGCCTGGGCAGCTTAGCGAGACCTCGTCTCTACAATAAATAAAAAATTAGCTGGGAATGGTGGCGCGTGCCTGTAGTTCTGGGTACTTGGAAGACTGAGGCAGAAGGACTGCCTGAGTCCAGCAGGTCGAGGCTGTGGTGGTCATGAGTGTGCCACTGCACTCCAGCCGGGAAGACGGAGTGAGACTCCAACAATAAATAAATAAATAAATAAACAATAAAAATTAAAATTAATTTTAAAATCTCACACTGTAGAGAAGGATAATAGGAATAAGAGAATGGGATAAGTTTTTCCTCACATTATGAAATCCTCATCCCAGATTGCAATTTACTGTTGGAGAACCTAAGGGCAGGTTTCAACAGGATTATGTCCTTTTCTAAGGAGGTATTTAATATACTCAATAACTTAGTGTCTGAAATAGCTTACTGTGTAATTTTAAATAGGAAAATGCATCACTCTCTCTCCCTCTCTCTTTCTCTCCTACTTGAGTATTTGTATGGTGCCTTGGCCCAAAGATAATAAATTTATCTGCAGGTAGTCACTGCTAGCAGTGGAACAAGACACACGATTCTCATCGCTTGTAGGCAGGAGTTCATCAGGGAGAGAGTTTCTCAATAGTTGGGCCTGGGGAAAAATATCAAGAAGAACCAGGCAAGTCACTGATAATGAATTTCTATTTTCACCATCAATGAGCAACACCCACTGACTGATCAAGTTAAACTCTCTCAACATCCATCATTTTAAAAAGGGGAGAAAACCATTTTTAAGGGTACAGTGGGCAAAGAAAGGGATGAGTCCTCATGTTTACTTTCTTGTCCCCTCTCCTGAATCTGGGGGCTGGGTCTCATCCTTCCCGGCATTCCTGCTCTTGGGGTGGATGTCTCCCGTGCGTCTCCCCAGCCTTAACTGTGTGCACTTCAGGAGCTACGTCTGCCGGTTCGGGTCAGTGTCGGTTCATCCCAACAGGAAGGACATGTCAACAGCAGCTTCCTGATCCCCTGACCGGGGTGCAATTATATAATCCCCTGGGAGCATACTCCCTCCTCCCTCTCCTCCAGACTCCCTACATCTCCAGGGGGACTTCTCATGGTGTGTTTATATCCCAGACGTGCTCAGAGACAGAGAAGATTACTACTGTTGGTCCTACTCTTTCACCTAACCTGGTAAAACACATTGTCCTTCCTGCTGAAAATTACAAAATGACCATCAATAGCCTTAAAAGAACACATATATTTTAAAATGTGCCCATTGTCTAAACCTACGCTATTTTAGGCTGTCATAAGGTGAGAGCATAAGAATTTGTTCTTGAGAAGAAAAGTCCACAGCAGCAATTACATTTTTTGATGAATGTTCTGAAAGATATCTAGTTTCAGAGACTTCAACTTTGGGCAGAAATGTAAAGTAGGGATGGTTGGACTGGAAGTCATACAGATAGCTAAATGTGATCACCATAAATAGCACTAGGAGAAATTTTTCAAAAATAACGACAGAATTTTGATCTATCAGGACATATTTCAAGCTTTCTCTCAAGAGCTCTCTTTAGTTGCTAGTCTCTAGACAAAAATACAATGAACACACTAGCACGTGGAGAATATGTAAAGAAATCTACTTTTCACTGTAGTGTTGCATATTTCAGCACTTACATAAGTTGTGTTTGCATAATCAAAATAAATTTGAAAACTGAGAATCTATGCTTCCTGGGTAATGATTGCAATGCTTTATTTTGTTTATAGGGATTTAGAATGGGTCATATCTTGAGTCCCATTATTTAAGCAGGGGGAGAAAATGTAGAGGAGACATATAAAGGATAGATAGATGATAAATGATAGACAGATGATAGATATATAGATGATAGACAGGTAAATAGTAAATAGATAGATAAATACACAGACACTTAGACACGTAGATAGATAGATATGTCTAAAAATTCTTGAGCCTAGAGGTTATAAAATGAGGTCATAATTAATAATAGGCCATAGCTCGAAGGTTGCAGACTCTCCACATGCAAATACCCAAAGCTGTCTTTTATACCAGCGCTGTTTCCAAATATGCTTAGCTGTGAATGGTGAGTCTCTAATATGAAAGCACAATAATGTGAAGAAAAACGGAGCACTCGGTTTATACGCATTGGGCATTTCTTGCGAACAAATCTATGATAAATTGTTCTATTGCATTTGACTCCCACCAAAAGGCCTAACTGTGGTGCGATTATCATACTCCATCAAGAATCGCTTATGAGGCGGGGGGGGAAGGGGGGGCTGTGCGGCAGAATTTATAACTTGAAAAATGACTTGTCATTGTTGGAATATGATGAGCCACAGCTTTCTAAAAAGTGGAAAAAACAGCTTAACAGTTTGGAAACAAATGAAATGTGTCGCTATTCCATTTCAGAACTGCTTGTTTAGCTCTCATTATCCTTAATGGCCCCCTTGAGCGGCTGAACAGGGCCTGGAGGGGCAGGCAGAAGACGTCTCCAGTGATCACTCCCTCATCTGTCCGTTGCATAAGATGCACGGCCTCAAAGTCAAGCGGAAGACTTTGTCCTCATTTAGCGACAGGCAGCTGCAAACCAGCAACGGAGAAGCGACCATGCTTGTGTCTGGCACGGTGGGGTGGAGCGCTTCACCCACTCGAGGACTTCAACGAGCGCATCGCAAGAACCCTCAGAGAGAAAGACAATGATATTCAGGCTTTTAACTACTTAAAAAAAATCTACAGCCGGGCTCGGTGGCTCAGCCTGTCATCCTGCGCCTTTGGGAGGCTGGGGTGAGTGGATTGCCTGAGCCCGCGGGTTCGAGACCCGCCTGGGCAGACGAGACCTCATCTCTACAAAAAACCAAAAATCAGCTGGGCATGGAATTACAGCGCATGCCTGTAATTCCGGCTACTCGAAAGGCTGAGGCGGAAGGATCGCCGGAGCCCAGCAGGTCGAGGTTGCGGTGGCTGGGAGCGGCCTCTGCACTCCAGTCTGGGCAACAGAGTGAGACTCCAACTCAAAAACAAACAAACAAACCAAAAATCTACCTTCCTATTTTTCATTTTTAATGTGTTATTTTGTTAAGAGACGCCGTTTGGTCCAAGAGAGCTGCACTCTTGTCTCACAGCCCCCCCGCCCCATTTCTTGAAGCGGGGTGGCCTGTGGCAGTTTTTCCTGATGGCTCTTCACTTTGTGGGACTACCCCACACCGCAGGATGTTCAGATCCCACAGAACAACAAAACCAGGCTTCACGAAGCCACACCCACTCTTACACATTCCCAGCCAGCCTTGGTTGAGAGACCACCAGGTTTCTCGAATGAAAAACGGTTCTCTGCCTGTGTGGCCTCAAACAAACGTGTAGTAGCATGCTCTGACAATAGACGTGCGTAAGCTGCCTTTGTTCCCTCAAGTTCACAGCTTTTATGGCCTGTGGTTCTATCAGTTTCTCAGTCATGGCTGTGCTATGCAGGCGCAAACTGACCAGTGCATGTGATTCGCATAAATGTTAAGGAGTGTCCATCTCTCTCCATCCCAAAGTCAAGACATCCCCCTTAGTTTTAACAGCAAGTTTCTCTCTACTCTTCTTAAATGTCTGTATGTCTAGACCCACACTGATACTGCTTCTGATTACCTTTCCGAATGAATCTCTCTCCCTCTTTCTCTTTCTTTCTTCCCTCTCTCTCTTTTCCTTCCTCCTTCCCTCCCTTTTCCCTCCCTCTTTCCTTTCCTCCTTAAAGTGGTAGCCTCTGTGTAGAGATGACCACTGACTCCTTGGAAGTCAGAATACACATGTTAAATACAAGTCCATGTGCGCACACGCACACATACACGGGTGTGCGCACATCATCCATGTGCCCTGAGTTGGGGCTACAGTTTCAGACAGAGTGTGTCCAAATGCACTCAGAAAACAAGAGGGCGACTCAACTGGGAGTCTACTGGGTCCTCCTGGCTGCCAGGGAGAGCGCAAGGGTGTGTCAGGAGACGGGCTGCTGGAAGCTGGAGCTGGAGGGCCTTTGGGTAACGTCTCGGGAATGCCTCTTTTGTGTTAGTTCCTTGCACATTTCAAAGCCCACTTTGGTCATTGCTCTGGTCAAAGAAATCACAGATTGATCCTCTCCTTTGTCTGAACATTTGGCATCCGTGGCAAGTGAGCTTGTTTGTGTGACCTGTGTTGTGCTGGTTGGCTGCGGTCCACCTTATTTACTTAAGGCTCCTTTTGTTTCAGCTTGGGTTACCAGCAAAACCAGAGAGGGGGACCCTCGTGCAGGGGATTCACCGGGGGAGTGTCACAGGCAGAGCCTGGGTGACAGTGAGGACCAGAAGGTGAGGGCTGGGCAGAAGTCTGGCAACCCTACCAGGCGAACCCAGGAGACCCTGGCATGGAGGCCTCAGGAGCGTGTTCTCACGTGGAACAGGGACCGGCCTTGTGTTCCACGTGCTGGTCAGGCCCTGGCCAGGCTCCCCCACAGGAGGGCGCAGCATCCCCCACCTCCGGGCATTCCCCACAAGGCCGCCTCCTTCAGGCTGTGGGATCCTCAGAAGGTGAAGCTGTGATCTGAACGCACAGAGCATCCTCGGGTACCAGATGCGAGGTGTCGGGGCCTCAAGGTCTCCTGCCATTCACTAGTGAGGACGCTTGCGCACCGCCATTGAATGTGTAATCTCCCAGTTTCTCGCTTAACATGCAAAGTCGAATTACTTGCAATTATGCAGCAAATGAGCATAAATGTCGGCCTTCGAAGAGCATTAAATGCCAAGGGATCGTTTTTACAATAGACTTGGATTATATATTATGTGTAACATGAGTATATAACAATGTAGTTCATATTATGTAAAGTAGTTCCATTATTCATATATTATATTTAATATAATCGTATATCATTATAATGATATAAGAATGCACATCATATAGACTTGTGATATTATATATTACATTATTGTATATATAATTATGTTAGTAATATTGTATAATTTATATATTGTTACGTATTTACTATGTAGACATATATACTACATATTATTATCTTATTATGCTTTTTTCTTTATAGGGATATTTGCTTTAATCACTTTCTCAACATTTTGCTGTCTTCAACCTCATCCATAGACTTTCCTGTTTTCTTGCCAGATTCTGTTTAAGTCCATGAAGACTCTGAAAGGCCAGCTAGAACTGGCCTCTCCTTCGCCCTTGCCTCTGACCTCTTACTCTCTGGGTCCTGTGTGTTATGGATTCCGTCGCCGCCCCACGGTGTACTCTCTGGGCAGTCTGGAACCATTCGATCTCTCGATGCTTCACTTCCTGTCTCTACAATGGGGTAATCATGGCACCCACTCCAGGTGGTTTTGTGGGAACTAAAGGGGTGACATGTGTGAATCACGTAAATGCACATCTGCACTGAGCGATCCGGCAGTGCCTGACAGTCATTTTTGGTGCCCTTGATTGTGTTTGAGTTTCCCCTGGGGGCTGAGCAGCACTTTCTACAGAACGGTCCTTTGATCAGTCTGTCTGTGGGAAGAATGAATTTCTGCCTCCTCTCTCCAGGCATGGGTTGGGAGTTCCCTCCTCCAACAGTTCCACCCAAGCCCGATTTTTAAAGACATCACCCAATTCCCTCTCCACACCGTCTTTCACTAATTTGTCTCCTTCCAACTTTGACAGTGCGCGGACCATGTTCCACACAATTTAGCACTCAATTACATGCTGTCTCATATTCACATTTGTGTCATGTATTATAATCATCTTCTTAAATACATTGTTAACCCCTTGAGGAAACCCCATTGAAAGCTACGGAAGTTGCCACACAGCTTAGTTGAACTTGGAGTTCAGAGGCGTCTTCAAGAGAATTGTTGATGACTCTTTTATTTGTCCCACACTTGCTGAGTACGTGCTCAACGAGAGGCACTTGTGGAACGGCATCTTAGCAACCTGGGCTGGCGTGCTCACACACATGCCTCATCAGAGAAGACCATGACCGGAACACACACAAGGGGCATATTCTCAAAAGGCATGCCAAGAGACACGCAGCTGGGACATCTCCTCAGATCTCCACAGACACGTCCCTTGGACGGAGGCTGGTGGCCTTGCTCCCGTCCCAGGTGAGGCCAGGTTTCAGAAGCCTGAGATGCTAACTCCCACCCAGCCCAGAGCCCTCCTGTACTCAGAGTTCAGGATGTCTAGATTCGTCCTCCAGGTGAGGGGAACGCTCCCTGGCTGGCTGGTGTTATCTTGCAGAATCACGCCCATGCACTAAACACCAGGATCCTGCACGGCTTTTCCTGTGGGCGAAGGGGAGAAGAGGTCAGACGGCGTGGAGTGGGCAGGGTGTCCAGCCTTGCCCCACTCTGCTGAGTCCAACAGGGCGGGCTGTTTTAGAGACGACATGCAGCTACAATGACACAGAACAAAACAGGACACTCTAAGTGGTCATGGTGTGGTTTAAAATGTTGCTCTACAAGAAACTGAGATGTTGGACATAAGATATGTGATATGTTCACATCTCCAATAATGGTAATAAGGATTTGGGGGATATTTCATATACATGAGGCACTTCCAAGGCAAGTTTTTAAATATCAAAATTGGTTTTCATCCTCAGTGCCTGGTACTTGTATCCTGGACACACTGGGTAGAAACCATATTAGAAAAAAAATGCCATATACAATATTTCCTTCACTGAAAAATTATACCAAAATAGTCTCTTAAATCACTGTTAGAAAAACATAAATACAGCAAACACTCAAAAAACTTAGTTTGCCATTAAAATTGTTATTGAGAGAATGCAACTCTCTGGATAATAGAAGGGTGCTCTAGAATGTCATTTCTTATTTGTAGTGCTAATTGCAAAGCATTTAATTATAATGGGTTGAAATGCATTGCATTGAATTTCATAAAAAGGTTTGAGTAGCGAAAAGTTGGTTTGTTGATCTATAAAATTCAGTGTTGTGTTTGATCATTAATTGTGTGATGCTCTCAACAGAAAGAGATAACTGTGTAAAACAAAGTTTAACAAGATTTATAGCTGAATTTTGTGCATTTTCAACTGGTTAATTTACTATCAGACACAAATGTATTTTTTTTAAAACAGAAATATTTGAAACACAAAGTTTCTTTAGAAAATTAGAAATGTTTTACTTTAAAAAGGTAGCTTTGTGTCCAGATGATATTTACATACATGTTTTCTTTAAACATAACTCTAAAAGTAATTTTTAGCCTCAAGGATTCTAAATCAAAGTTGTTAAAATTGCTTCATAATTTTTTTCAAGAGTGTGGAAATCATTCAGAAGCACTGGGTATATCAAATTTTATTATTTGCACTGAATATATAAAATTTTATTATTTGAATGCACTGGATATGTAAAATGTTATTTTGAATTATTAGTTAATTGTACTAAATATCATCAGTCCCTAACATAAACAGCCTAAAAATATTATTGACGTTTTGACAGTTGGGGTAATTAGTGCAGTTTTAATCAAGCGCAGCTGTAGCAGAGGGTAGGTATACAGTTTTCATGGTCACGCTCTCTACAGCAACATAACATTCTACACAGAGTTGCCAATGTGAGAAGCAGTTCCTGGGACAGTGATGCCAGCCATGTGAGCCTCTGCTCTTGTGTTACACTGACATTTATGGTGGAACAAATGCGGGGATGGAAAGCAGGCATTTGATGCCAGGGTGGTCTGCGGGAAGCAGCAGGAGTCCTGGTGTTCCTGCTGGTTCCTCTTGATCCCACCTCATTCAGGATGGATGTTCTCTTCACTCTTTCCGCCTGTTAGGAGTCCCTACCCTAGGATTTTAGCTGTGCTGGGGACACGGCGACGGGCCTCAGAGGCATATAACTTTTCAACAGCTTGTATTTTTGGCACACATTCCCATGTCAACGTTCATTAAGTAAGTGTCATACAGTAAGTGTCAGGCAAAGTTTGACTTTTAGCATCTTGAAGCCTAGGTGCAGATTTCACACTTCCCTTCGTCTCTTCTTTCACGAAACCCCGAGTGTGACATCTTCCTTCCAGTCGCAGTGGTCATGTATTGTCAGGCTTGGTTTCTCTTGGACCTAAATTGCTTGTTCTGGCTTGCTGCCCCAGTGGTAAACATTCTGCCCTCTTGCCTTCCACATGGTCTATGGTATTGGAAAATATTGTATTCTGTTCTTGTTATTGTAATAGCGCTTTCCTACAAGAGTCAAACTTCGAATGGCTTCCCTAAACGGGCATACTCATGGATTTTTCTGGCGTTCATGGTGTAACATCATTAAGCATCCTCTCTGAAAGCTGTTGATCAATATTTTACTCTCTTTTTTTTGAGTAGGAGTCTCACTCTGTCACCCAGACTGGAGTGCTGTGGCCGCTCCCGGCCACCGCAGCCTTGACCTGCTGGGCTCTGGCGATCCTTCTGCCTCAGCCTTCCGAGTAGTTGGAATTACAGG
>NW_007249740.1:105604-129399 GCF_000164805.1 Carlito syrichta
CCCAGGCGGGTCTCGAACCACAGGCTCAGGCAATGCACTCACCTCAGCCTCCCAAAGGCACGGGATTATAGGCTGAGCCACCGAGCCCGGCTTATTTTACTCATTTACCATCTCTCATCTTTTGTTAAAATGCGACAGTTAACGACAGCTTGGGCATGCAGGTCCTGAAAAACAGGCACGTTTTGTTGTGTTCGTTAGTTGATCTAGGTAGACTAGGAACGGTTTGTATTTCTCAAGCCTTCGAGGCCTTAACTTTCTATGAGAAACTGGAGTCAGCGCTTTCCTCCTTCGGAATCATCTCTCAAACTCTAGCTACAGAATAGGAAAAAAACCAGTTCTGCACTGACATGTGTCTGGGGCACACTAACGCTAGCCTTGTTTCCCTACAGCAGGACTTACAAGAAACTCTGGTGTATGGGAAATCACTGAGAAGCAATTTTTGTTTAAAGAATTTCCGTAAGTTGGTTGGCCAAGGATCTGTTTTCATGGAAGGTCTCGGGAGTTTAAAAATAGAAGCAAAACAAACAAACAAACGAATAAATAACAAAACCTCAAACAGTTTAAGATAGAAGCAAAAGAATTTGCTACAAAAAGACAGTGCTAGGGCAACCCCCTCCGGTATCCTCCCACTGTGGGAGCTTTCCTGTCCTTTCAATAAATCCCGCTTTCAAAAAAGAAAAAATAGATAGTGCTAATGGATACTTTAAAATACTTTATTACTACACTTACAAACCATAAAAAGTTGTCAATGTTTCTTTAACTTTCTTAAAAATTTCAGAGATTATTCTATGCTGGATAAGGAATTTGGCTTCACAATGCTGAGAAAAACATGAAGATTAGAGTATCAGCTGGTGATCACATTGCTATTACGATTGTGAAATGATACCAGTGGGTATGAATTTTTATAAAAATCTTTATCTCTAGATACTAGTATGCTGCATATAATGTAAATAAAAGTCTTATATTGTTAAAATATTAATTTGGCCTTTATTTAAATGTGTTTGAAATTTTGACTTGGGAAGATGTTGTTTTTTTCTTTCCCTTCTAAGAAGAATAAATACTGTGTGCAAGTTATGTATGTAGTAGAGAAATATATGAGTGGGACATATTATTTATTTACATATCAGACATACTAGAAGAAATCCAAATACAATTTGAAGCTAAATATTCAGCTTGAGTTTTATTTTATTTCTCAGTTTGCAGAATCATCCAATCATTAACTATAGGTAAAATGAAGATACAGTGATATAGTTAACTTGTTCAAGCTTTGAATGGAATTAGATTAAAAAATTGGAAAGGATTATGAGATATTTCCTCTAAAATTGTGGTATCTACTGGTTGAAAACACATGATTTGATTTGTTTTGAGCTGGATTCTCACTCTGTGGCCCGGCTGGAGTGCAGTGGCATGCTCACGACCACCACAGCATTGACTGACTGGGCTCCAGTGATCCTCCTGCTACCACACCCAGCTAATTTTTGATTTATTGTGGAGACGAGATCTCACCAAGTTGTCCGGGTTGGTCTTGAACCCATGTGCTCAGGCAATCCACTCGCTATAAAATGTTGACTTATCTGATACATATATATGTGTATGTGTGTGTGTGTTTGTGTATGTGTGGTTGTGTGTGTGTGTATATGTGTATATAAGTTTGAGAGTCAAGTTATGAATTTTTATGTAGCGTTATATTTCAAATCTAATCTTCATGCCTTGCAGCCAGGCTGTGTTTGGAGACACTGGGTGAAGACGTTACTTCGTTCCTGGAGATACAGGCATGGTGATGTAGAATTAACTGTGAAAAAAATTCTTTAATACCATCTCAGTAAGCGAAATGCAGCAGAAACTCGTTTTCAGTTTTTTGGTTTCTTTTATTCCATATCATTTCTAAAGAAGTTTTTGAGGCCACCATTTTAAAGGTAGATATTCAAACTGATTAACAATTATTTTAAACTCTTCTGCCAGAACAGCACATCATCTGGGCAGTTTCTTGTTCACAGACAGTACACCAGTGATCAGTGAAGTTCCTTTATCTGGATGCTTCGAACAATCCTTAAATGTGGCAAAATTCTGTTGTCTTCTAGGAGTGTTTTCATAACCTTTGAGTATAACTAAAATTGCACTCCTATGAAAATTGATCTTTTTCCTTTTACTTTGATGTAATGATTCCCTCCAAGACCTCAAAAAGGTCCATTTTATTGAAATGTTGTGGCACTCTCCCTCACATTTACGAGGCTCAGGGTGGTTGTTCAGTTGAAAATCCTCGTGGCATGTATCCACATATCTGGATAGCATAATCTGACTCACCACCATTGCAGGAAGTATGTTCGTCTGCCTACCTGCAGCTTGGCAGGTCAGATTAATTCTAATTTAGGATTCTTACTCTTCCTCAAGTTCTGTTCCCCCGGCTCCTATTGCAGGGAAAAGTTGCATATAGCTTTATAGTTTGATTTTTACATAGTTGGATTATCAATATTCTTTCTTGTGTTCTGGGTATTTTTTGAGTCTTAAACAGTCCTTTCTATCCTTCAAATCATTTTTAAAAATCTCAATCATCAATGCAGTGCATTTTTATGGTTTGTATTTGTGGGAATTCTTTCTTCCGTCTGGAATACGTTTGAAGTCAAGTGTAAGATATTTTCTCATGTAGCAGAAAAAATGTTATGTGTACAACATCCTTAATTCATTTTGCTTCTTATCACTGAGGCTGACACCTTTTTCAAGTTTCCCTTGGGTAAAATGGGGCTGTGATATTGAGTGCTCCCCTTGGAAGACGATCAGGAATGATGTATTGAAATTCCAGACATGAGTCCCACATTCCCACACAATTCAGTCTTCCCGGCCTCTTGGCTCGATTTGTATTTCCATGGTTGTACTGGAAGTCACACATCTGACGTGGTGACGCCTCTGACAGGTTGGATCCCTGAATGTCTCTGTGGATCAAGCACCTTTCACATCCCATCTTTGATGTGTTAAATCCTGAGATTTGAGGATCGTTTATGGTAGTTGCCTTGCCTTAATGCATGCTGGCATATTTGTTTCCATTGCCCCAGCTTTCAAGCTTCAATGCTGCTTAATTAATGAATAATCCTTTGTCCACACTGATTCTAAACGAAATGGTAAAAATATAAAGGGCTGATAAACTTATCTGCAGGCATCTTTTTTAAGGTAATTCTCAAATGTATCACTTTGGAATGTGTGATCTTAGCCTATTAATCCTGATCACTTAGATTCTCTAATAGTCCATAGGTAGGAAATGTACGACTGTTCTATACACCATCTGGAGAGAGTCTAGCTGCTACAAGTTTTTGAAGGAGTCAGTGCTGCATCTTATTAGGACCCGAGAAGGGCGCAACACCATGCTCTGCCTGGTTCCTTTATGTGCAGAGAGTAGTTTTCACTGGACATTGCTCTGCTTCTCACTGAAATGTTTAAGGTCCCCGGTGCCTCTATGAACACTGACCATGTGAAACAGCTGCTCTTCGCTGTCTCTGACACCCCTCCCACAGACTGCCTCCCTGAACACCCCATGTGCTGGAAGGGGGCTGTCTTATGGCCATGGAGGCTCTGGTCTCCCACTCCATCACCCAGGTTGACTTTTTCTCAGGTGCTGTGAGCTAGTGATGACTCTAATTGATGCTGCTCTGCCCAGCCACAGGGACATTTGCACTCATCATAAACGCTTTTGCCCAATAGTTGCCAAAACACTCTAGATTTGGAAGGGCCTCAGAGTGACCCTAGCACCGTAACTCCCACCAGAAGAGTCATGCCTACCTAGGGTCTGATGTCCTGTGATGACCCCCCTGCTTAAGAGGAGTTTCCTTTCAAGACACCCGCATGTGCCTTCCTGACCTCTGACTTGGGTTGGAGAAGCGTTTGCTCCCTGCACATGTTCTCATGATTGGAAGTCTCACAGTGGAGAGTTGGGGTTAAAGCTGCCCAGACTTTCTTCCCTGGAGTAGTTGGGTGGAACTTCCTGTGACAATGGAAGCGTGCCCCGCCTGGACAGGGGTCACCACCACCTGTGGTTTTGAGACTTCAAATGTGACCAGTGTGCCAGAGGAACTACATTTTATTCATGTTTGCCTTAATGCATGTTTAGTTCACTTGAACTTGAATTTCAGTCACCATTTACACAGGCAGCATAACCCGAAGTATTGTTCATTGGAGCCCCAAACGATACCCTTGTTTATATGAATGATGGATGAAAATATATATTTCTACCCATGTCCAGCCCACAGGACCCAAGCCCCAAATGCCAGGACCCTGTCTGGCTCACTCTACCAGCAATAGCTCTGATCCTCACATCTTTAGCTAATGTTGTTCTGTTGCTGACATACAAACTTTTACTGACAGAATGTATTATTAAAAAATGAAACTTTGCTGCAAAACGCTTTTCTCATGGATTTTCATCATATGAATGTATCCATAATTTTTTTTTTCCTGTTGGTTGTGAAGAGCAATCAATACTGACTTTGGTATACATGCTATGGAAAATTGTAGTACAGGCACTTATTTGATGAAATGAAGTAAGGGAACAGCCATTGTACTTTATCAGTGTTGAAAAAGACAAAGCAAGTCAATAACAAACAATGAAAGCACTTGCCTTCTCTGAGCTCCTTCCTCAGGGGAACCGCCTGCAGGGAAGGATCCTGAGACTCTCCAGAACATCACAGCTGGACTCTGAGATGTCAGACCCTCTCACAACACGATTGCTTCCCTAACTGCCATTTTGCATTCTTTCACCACTATAGAAACCCGTGATTTCAATCAGCTGGGAAGATGGATCTGAGACAGTCTCCCATGCTCCTTGGCGGATATCACCCAAATGAAAAACCTTCTTCCCTGGCCATACACACTGTGTCTGTGCTTGTCTTTCTGTGCAGTCAGCAACAGGACCTCGACCAAATCCATGGTGTTTCCATAACAGAAACAGGGGAACCCCCCAAATCGACAAAGGAAGAGTCCTAACCTCTGCCAATCAGCACAGGGCATTCTCCCTTACAAGGTAGAAAGCAATGTCTGCAATGTCAAGGTTATGAGAAACGTAATCACACCTTAGAATTTATAGTTCTTATGCACAGTAGAGTTGGACAGTCATGTGGGGGGATGGTGAGGTCACACAAGCTTTTGTTAGGCAATATCAATCTCAGTGTGATTATTTCCCACAACACACCCTTCACTTCATAAGAGTTATCGTCATTTCCTCCTGATAGGGATGTTGCTCATCAATTGTTATTTCATCCAGGACTTTTGCCACGATAAGAAATGCTAATGAGACTGAAATAAGTGTCCAATAATAAATGTCTCTAAAATAAACCACATTCAACCCCAAATTCAGCATTCATCTCCATTCTCATCACCAAAGCGCCCAGGACTTTGAGGGGTATTGTCATAATCCATTTCCCGGGAGCAAATCCAGAGACAGCAGCGTGCATGCTGGAAGTTTATTGGGAGTGTCTTCAAAGACGGGCATATCTTCTGCAGAGAGTGGAGTGAGCATTTGGGGCCCAGGGAGAAGCTGAACAGAAGTGGAACCTTCGGGGAACTCTGAAGTGAGGGTGGAAATTGCAAATTGTCTCCTGAGGCAAGGGGACCCCGGGTGTGCCTCACATGGGTAAGTCATCATGGGCCGCCCTGAGAGGGGCTGCCTGGGCCAGCTGGTCCTCCCACCTGACAGGAAAGGTGAGGGACCAGCCGAGGGTTCTCAGCAACAGTCCAGAAGCTTGGACTGAGTTCTGAGGACTCTGAGAACACCTCCAGGGCAGTATGTCTCACACTGCAAGCAGGAGAACTGAGAGAGACGTGAAGTAGGTCTCAGCGGGCCCCTGGCACAGACCATGGAGGGAATGGGGTGCTTATTAAAATGGGCCGAATTTGAACATGACAGATCCACGGCCTGGGGAGGCAGAGGCAAAATAGCATGATCTTGTCAACGGCTCAGTGTGGAAAGCACACCTGTTAAAGCAAAGATGATTCACGCAAATTGTAGAGAACCCAAATGTTATTGTGGAGACTAAACAGATAGAAACGCCTTGCAGTGCACGCCATCAGTATGTTTCCTGATGACATGATCCTAAAATATTGATGTTTTGGCTCTCACAGATAGTTGCAGTTCTTTTGACTTCAAAATATGATGGAAAACACTACCACGGTGACGTAACTGGTATTAAAATAGGAATGCTTCTGAGAAAAGTTATTGCATCATAATGCAAACCTGTAACAGGAATATACTTCCCTCCTTGAGAAAGCACCACGCTAGGTTCTCGCAGGGTGTGAGCTCTTCAAGAGGAGAAGATATGGCAAGTTTCTGATGTTTAGGGGCTCATGCTATCTTACTTAGTTCCGAACGTACCATTAGGTTTGGCCATCACCTGAAACGACTTTCACTTCAAGCATTTAAATGGTTCTGAAATGAGAGTATACAAGTTCAAACAGCGTTAAGAAAGTTTGGGAAAAAAAGCCAAACCAAATTTTTACTGGGAGAAATATATACGTGGAAGTGAATTTAGAAGACTTACCAAGAATGTCTTCATCATGAAGAAACTGGAGCGTTTCTTCAGTCTCCTCTGTGCTCTGGTTGTCTTACAGCAAGTAAAGGGACATTCAGGCTTGACTGCAGTATTTTCACCAGCACAAGTTTTAGGCTGCAGATCTGGGCTGATCGTGCCCAGCGAGTAATAGCATGATCTTGCTGTAAGCTGAATTTTGCCGCCCCCCCATACATGCTGAGGTTCTAAACTCTGTTGCCTCAAACTGTGGCCTTAGGGTCTTTACCTATGCAAATGTTTCAAAATGAAGTCATGAGGGTGGGCCCCAATCCCAAACGAGCAGAGTGCTCATGACATGGGGAGATGTGGAGATAAACTGACAGACACTCACACACACAGGAGGAGTGCCACGTGACGTCTGAGGTCCGCCCAGATCAAGATCCAGCGACAGGCCAAGGTGTGCTGGGGGCTACCAGGAGGTGGGGGAGGCAAGGAGACGCCCCTGAGAGCACAGAGAGCGGCTCATTTCTCTGTCCTCCGGAAGAGTACTTTGGGAGGGCCAGGCCACGTGCTCGTGCCGGGCACTGATCTCTGTTTCCAACACCAGACTTTGCTCCGTCTTGGTTTCTCTTTATTGCTCAATGCTGTTCTGCAAGTGCACAGGCTTGTAACCTTCTCCCCGAGTGTCCATTTGTACAGGTAGGACTTTTGAGTTTTATGTTAAGCAATATTTATTTACATAGTTACTGACAAATTCTTTTCTATCTAATCCTCAGTTATTAAAGGAATCATGTGTAGGAAAATAGTGTGTAAGCTTTAAAGTACCCTGTCATAATTAGTTGCTGTGTCTGCTGTGACTTTTCTTAGAGTTAGAAAAGTGGTCTTGCTAGGAACGATCACATTTTATCGCTATACTTTGGGTTATCCAATTTGAGAATAACATCGTGAAAAATAAGTTTAAAAAGTATTTTATTTGGATCCAGTTGCTGCTTTGCCCACCAGGCACACCCATGACGGGCTGTTGTTTTCCTCCTAGATCTGATGCTGCTGAGACTCTTTTTCGCTGATGCATGTTGACACAGAAGAAAGCAAGGGCGAGATGCCCCCAGGACCTCCCAGCGCCGTCTGTTGCTCCGGGTGTGACCCCACGAATTCCTGGCCTGTAGTCTCCTGGTGGGATTGCCTGTTCAGATGTCTTACTCTGGACACCCCAGGGGCGATGTCCACTGTGTTGCAGGCATGAAAGGAAGACCATCATGGAAACATTGCGGTCGGGGTCCTACTTCTTAAAGGCTACCACAACTTCCCTGGAGCCATTCCATTATTAATTGACTCAAATCAGTCTATCATAAGAAGCCATGGGAGGCATCGTATGAAACAATCTGTGAATACTAACAACTTGCTAAATACACTTAAAGGCAACTAAGGTGTCCGTATTTCCAATCAAGTTCTCATTTTCCTAACAGAAGTTTGTGTGTGTGTGTGTGTGTGTGTGTGTGTGTGTTTTACTTTTACTTGCAGGCTTATAATTGCAATGAGCTGGCTTTAATTAATTGAATACATTTTAATGTAATTAATAAGTTGAATTCTTACTGAACACTCAGGTGATTATGTAGTTTAAGTTGTAAAGATGCAATTTGCATGTTATTAAAATAATCAGAAGGACTTCAGCATCAGAAGGAAGGTAACATTTAATTTTAGCTCACTTTAATCATTTGGTTACCACAGCAGAGGGAGTCAGACAGTCACATCATTTATCCAGAGGCTGTGGCATGTGCCTCCTGCCTCATGGAGTTTTCCACTTGGCCTCCCTGATAGAGACCAGCAAGACGTCCGGGAGCCGTCTTTACCTTCCACGGCCAACCCAGCTCCAAGTTGATCTTCCCACCCGCAAAAGTGTCCCTTTTTGCAAACGGCCCTCCAAAGTGCTTCCCTTTCGAAATCTTGGTGTGCACACATCTTAGTGGGAGGCAGACAGTAGAAACAGGGGCCCCGACGGGCAACGTGATGGGCTCCTTGCCGTGAGCAGAGCTGCCGGGACGGCTTCGTTCTCTGACGTCATGTGGAGGGAATTTTCCCTGCAGTGAAAAGATACCTGGGTTCCTTCTCAGGTGTCAGCAGTGTCCAGGGGGCCAGGTGGTCAGGGGCCTGGACAGGTGCCCTTTGCAAGATTGGAGATTGAGCATTCTGGAAGAGAAGCATGCAGGGACTGCGGGTAGGCATGCATCACGAGACAGCAGAACTCACACGGCTCTGTGCTTGTGGAAGGGGCCTCACCCTCCCATACGCCGTGCCTCCCCAGAAGCCCCCAGGTAATCACTACGGGACTTAGAGCCTCCTCTGGGGAAGACCAGCCCTGGCAGTTTAAGAGGTTCCTCCGGGGTCAGAGTCTGGTGTGATGGGAGGTCAGTGGGTGACCATATCCCATGGTGTGCGGAGAGGACAGTGGGTGACTGCATCCCAAAGCGTGATGAGAGGGCCTCGGGTGACCGCACCTCAGGGCCTGGTGGGAGGGCAGTGGGTGACCATGTCCTATGAGCAGTGACAGGACAGTGGGTGACCGTGTCCCAGGATGCGGGAGAGGTCAGTGTGTGGTCGTGTCCCGGGGCATGGTGAGAAGGCAGCAGCGGATGACCAGGTCCCAGGCCGTGGGGAGTGAACAGTAGGTGGCTGTGCCCCACGGCATGATGAGAGGGCAGTGTGTGACCATGTCCCACGGCTGGCGAGAGGGCAGTGCGAGGGAGCAGGACTTCGACAGCAAGGACCAGAGCCGAGCGGAACTGCAGTCCACACCCCCGGGGAGGAAGACAGTCTGGCAGTCTGGACCTTCGGAGAGATCAAAGGTGAGGCAGGGCTGGCTCAAGGTCCCACAGCCGTGGTGTGCGGAGCTTCGCCCGCTGTGGAGTGGAGGGGCTGCTGGACTCTCAGTCCTGGGCAGAGGTCTGAGGTCTGCGGGGACGCTGCCCTGCCCCGTGGGCGGCTCCCTGGGGCGGCAGTGTGTCCCTCGCCTCCCGGACCTGGAGTCCCTGCGTTGAGCCCTGTTGAAAAGGGTAGCGTCTTCTGGCCAGCGAGGCCCCTTTTTGCTCACGTCGCTTGCAGATACACTTAATTTCCCCCTGAGAAACTTAAGTGACCGTGTCTGTCCCTCCGTTTTCCCATTGTCTGTCTCGAGCGAGGCAGGTTTGGCGGACAGCACTGCCATTTCTGCCCTGGGCTGCAGTGCCCTCTTGACAGGGCCTCGGTCCGGCATGGCCTCCCGCTTCCCGAGTACACATGCGGTGCGTGCAAGTTCAAGAAGTGCTATAGTCCTCTCAGGCCCTCCTCGCATGCCTCCATTCAGGCTGGTGCTTTTCATTCTTCCTCACCCGCCTGGGTGATGCGCTTGTTTCCGGAATAGATCGCTAAGTCCCAGTTCCTTCATGGGTTTCAGAAAGCACTGGGATGACTGGATTAAATGACACCGAATTTAAAGTTTTGTTTTAGAACTGCAAACTTTGTTTCATCTCTGCGCAGATAATGTGTGTTGCTTACTATTTTATCTACGGTAAAATGTTATATGATTGTTATAAAGCAAAACAGGAAGTATTATAAGGCCATTGAAATCGATTTATAGTATTTAATTATTTTATTAATTTTGTGTAGAATAATGTCACTTTCAATTTTGCTAACATCAGACCTCTGAAATGGATGCAATTTAAAACTTCTTGAGACTCTAAACAGATTAAATTTTCTCTTGGTTTGTGGTGTGTGGTTATCGGGTAAAGATAATCTAGTTTTTGTCTCTGAGTAAACTTGGGTGGATTTAGAGTCCATCCTACTCGGTGAGCCATCACAGAAACCAAAAAAAAAGAACTGAAGAACACATGTTCTCACTCATAAGCTGACCCTAAATATTGACCATAATACTATTAGAAAGGGATTGGCAGGAGCGGGAACTTGCCAGGGGACGGAGGGGGGACACACAGCATCAATAAGAGTCCTTGACCTCAGACCAGGCGAAGTAGGGACCGAAGGGAGGCCCAAACTTTACCTGTACGATGACCACTTGGGTACCCAAATCTGAACTGTACCCTGCAGCCTTAAAATAATTTTTTTAAAAAAAGTAGTTGGTGTATTATTTCAGTTGGATCTTCTACAAAGATCTATGAACGATGAAGGTGATTTTTTTCCAGTTTATCTGTAGAAAACAATACCTTTTTAGAGCATATATATTAGGTATGTTTTTAGAACACTGAGGTGATTCTTACAAATTTATGCACAGCATGAAATGGTGGCTTGCAATATTTCGGAATATTGTTAAATGAACAGAGACTTCTTTGTGGCGCAAATGTATTTTACTCCATCAGGGTAATTTTGATGATGCGAGGCTCAGTGAAAGGACAGAATTCCAGTTCATAGCTCACCAAGTAAGGGATTTTATGAAAGGGTATCTCTATTGAAATCAAGGTAGGGGGCCCTAGCAATGTATTCTCTGGTCTTAAAGGTCTTTCTGGTTTAAAGTGTAAATAACACACTCAATTTAAGTTCAAGTGAACAATATCTTATTATTAGGATGTGCTGTGGTTTGAATGCTAGTGTTCCCCAAAATGCGTGTGCCAAATCCTAGCCCCCAAGTGATGATACGAGGAAGGGAGGCCTCTGGGAGGTGATTGGGTCATGAGGGTGGTGCCCTCATGATGGGATGGATGACTTTGTGGAAGGGACTCCAGAGGTCTCCCCACCCCTCACCCCACATGAGGACACAGCAAGAAGACATGGCCTCTGGACCAGGAAGGTGGCCCTCCCCAGACAGCAAGTCTGCTGGGGCCTTAATCTTGGACTTCCGGCTCCCAGAGGTACGAGAAACATATTTCTGTCGCTGACAAGCCACCCAGTCTGTGTTATCCTGTTGTAGCAGCCTGGGGGAATAAGATGGCATATTCTAGCACTTGTGGAACTGGATTCTCACCGCATGTGGGTCACTCAAGACTCATGGTTTTAGGAACATTGCCTCCTGCTGACCCTTCCTGTCCACGATTCACCAACATGATGAGAGGTAGACTGATACACCATGACATTTAGAAAGGCCAGCAAGCTATTTTATTGGAAAAGGAACTAATATTCACTACAACACAAAATCAGATTGCCTGTGGATTTTGCAATCAGTGAGGGCACCCTGAGTAAAGATGTCCTTGGTAAAAGAGTCCTGTCTCGGGGAAGTAAAACTGTCCTTACAAGCAGACTCGCTCTAAAGTGTACATATTCCTATATGATGGGAACCAAAGCCAGAATTTATTTATGAAAGAATTGTGTCTTTATTCTGACATGTTTAAACTTCAGTCACCTTCAAAGTCCTCTCCATTTGATGTAATACGCCTATCGAGACATTTTTTCCACTGTCCAAAACAGTTTTTGAACTTGTCAAATTTGGTGACTTTTAGTGCTTCTGCTGTTTGTTTTCTGTTTCACCTCTTCCACGTGGGCAAAACGTTTCCTTTTTTTTTGACTCAGGAAAGCAACAACAACAAAATGGTTCAGAATGAGAGTGGGTGAACAGGGATGGTGGGGACTAGGGTCAAGCCACTTTTGGTCAAAAACTGTTGAACTCTCAGCGCAGTGTGAATCACTCATCATGAAATGGGAAGACATGCTGAAAGGCTCTCAAATGATACTGAAGCCAAATGCAGCCCCTCACAACAACGCTAGCTGGTGCACGGATGCTGATGGGTTCCTAGAACACAAGCAGGGAAGCCTGTAACCACAAGGGACTGCCCTCCAGAAGATCATTCTGGGTTTTGGGGGTGCACTCTCTTGTATTCTTTCAGAGAAGTCACTGCTCAGCTCATCCAAGGAACACCTTTCCATTAGCTCTGTCCTAGCCTTTTTTTTCAGGAACATCTCTCAGGGAAATCCCATCTCCTGATCATATACTCACCCTAACACACACACGCAGACTCGAATAGTCCTCTTTCTAAGTCCACCATTTTTAAGGATTCCTTGAGTGCCCACCTGATGCTCTATCCACCTGGTCAGTGGACCGTCTCCACCCAGCACCTGTCTGCTTTACGGGAGCATTCCGGAAGCCAACATCTGCCAACACACACCCTCCTGGACCGGTCGCCTCGCACGAGTTCCCGCTAGGATGCAGGTCCCACAGCAGCCAGTGTCTCTGTGCATTCTTCTCTCTAGCTCCTCATCCCAACACATGGCTGAGGCTCCGGGTATGCTGTGGGATATGAGAGGATTCTTACACGATGACAGGTAGCAGGGGCTTGTGGTGGTCTACACACACGTTTCTCTACGGGAATGCAGGGCTGCCTGAGAAAAGACACACGTTTTGTCAACTGTCATATCCCTTCACATCCATCGATAAACCTGAAATGCTTCTCAAAGGAGCAATGAATCAATGAAATTCGAATTCCAGCCAGTGTGAGTGAGGAGTTTCCTTGGGAGTCAGCACGGGCTCAGGGATTATTGAAGCGGATTGTTCATTTGCTGTGTAGATATCACTGGATCAGTACAAAAATGAAAAATCCAAAGCACTTACTTTTAGCTATTAGGAATTAAATGATCTTCTACACTAAGTTTTTTATACACTTACATGGCATTCTCTGTTGAGAGGTGTTAGCCACTCTATACCCCTCTATTATTCAGGGATACGGTCGTAGATGGCAGAAGTTGGTTCTGCTGGTGACAATGGTTGACTCTCCTTTCAAGCATGGTCTGAAAAATTAGTTATACCCAAGGTCGGATCAGGAGGCCAGTGATGGAGCTGTTGAAAAGGAAGGGAATCCTTACCAAAAAGAAGGCCACGGCCACGCACCACCACAACAATCCTGGGGTCAATATAGAAAAACACCATCTGGGGACTTCACTGTCTAGTATTGTGAGATGGGCTGACACTCCTCTTGAGGCGAGAAAAGATTCGAATCCTGATGGAAGCAGTACTCACTACTCATTGTGCCGAGGAGGGGTGGTGGCCTGAGGACACAGGGGATTCTGAAATCCAAAGGGAGAATTTTACCAAAAACTGAGCTCCATTTTAAAATAAATCTTCCCCTTGTATTAGTGAAATGAGCAACTGAGAGAGAGAAATCCAGAGGATAGAAATGTAATTAAACAATCAACTTGGTAATTCTTCTCAGGCACCTACTGGGTGAGATCTCTGCAAACCATCCACAGTAGCAGAATGGACACCCGACGTGCCTGCCTGAACCTTTGTCTATGGGTTTGGGAACAGTCTGATCTGATAGGGTTGGATGGCGGACAGCTCTCTCTCCACCATCGATCATATAATTAGAGCGGATCCTTTCTCTGGACTGAAATGTAATTGTTGGCAGGTGCACGTATCAAAACCAATGCCAAGATGCATAATGCTGAGGGATTATTATTCTAGTTATCACAACTTCCCTCAGTAATTCTAACTGTCAAGTTTTGCTGAGTGATTACACAAAAATAGATAATAATATAGACTCGGGTTGAATCGTGCCTCTGGATAATTGCATTGTCATATTAAGCCATTAAAACTCCTGAATTATTATTTGCACATCTTCTTGGACACCCAAAAGATAGTCCCATCCCAGAATCCAGATGGAGCAGTCTGTGATCGACATGCTTTGAGTTTCTGTCATGCCCTGGGCTGTCATGGCCGAGGAAGACATTGTGCACCTCACAGACACGCAAGTGTCCTAGAACGCCAAGGCGAGCAGAGCCTAGACAGCACTGAAATGTTAACCCAGAGTGTCGTTTCAGGCACAAAAAATATACTCAGACGTGTCATTTAAGAAAAAACTGAAGATCATGTTTACATTGGAAAGTATTCTTACACTGTAAGTTGCACTTCACAGACCCTAATGCATTGTACTTTGCTGAATCTGAAAGGGTGCACCATGATCCTTTTCAAGAGTAACTTCATTCATTCATTCACGCAAATATTTATTAGAAATGACAGTCTAGGTAGAGTGCTGTGCATGTAGAGATGTCTTGCTACTGACCTGTGAAGAAAAAGTTCAGTGGTATTTTTTTTCCTTTTTTATTAACATTTCTTTCTGAAACCTCTCCAATTGTGTGTGTGTGTGCACTATTTATGTGCATGGTATGTGTGCATATGGATGGGGTGTGTGTGAATGTGTGTGTGGGAGGGGATAGTGGTGTGGGGTGCAGTGTCTGGATGTGTATACCTGCATATGTATTTGTGTGTGTCTGTGTGTGTATAGTGGTGTGTGTGAATAGGTGTGTGTGTGCTTGTGCACGTACGAGAGGAATATGTGGTATGGGGTGCAGGATTTAGATGTGTGCACTTGCGTGCGTGTGCCTGAGCTTGTGTGTGTGAGTGCGTGTGGGTGGATTGTGTGGTGTCTGGATGTGTGCACACCTGTGTGCACATGTGTGTGTCTGTGTGTGCAGTGCATGTGTGTGTGGTGTGTGTTATGGAGCAGCCTGTGGGATGGACTCCCGTGTGTGAGCCTGACCGTGAACCCTCCCTCTCTCCCTCGCCAGCCTCTGAAGCCTCCCTCGGAGGCAGGGCCTGGATACTTGGCCCAGAGAAAAGGCCGCTGGAGGCCCCTGGACCCACCAGCAGGGACACTTCACCCACAGGAGCACCCGCTGCATCTGACTGTCTTGTGCCTCCCAAATCTCCCCACATCCAACTAAGTGGCCACATGGAGCCCTCCCTTCCTGCCACCTCCGAGCCCTCCTTCCTTCTCCATGGACATGTGTGTGTCTCCCTCTAACCCTACAGAAGCTGTTATCCTTGCTGGTCTGTTCACTGGAGTCCAGGCTGCGGGCTCTGCAGGTGCTTGTTCTTGAAACCTTGGTCTTTTAGAGCCGCGTGGGGCCACACCCTGGGACACGTCTGGCACTTGTTGGGCTGGCCCCTCTGGACAGCTCACAACCTTGGACTTCTTCCCTGGAACTGCTGAGGGACGGCTGAGGCTTCTGCATGCCCTGCCCTTGAGCAGAGGGTCCAGGGGGTGCCCTGGTCTCTCAGGGTGCTTTGGTCTTATCCAAGCGGGTCCAAGAGTGACACTACGGGTGACCGTCCCACAGCCTACCCCTGAGGCCGTATTTCCCTGACAGCTGCCCTGGTCTGATTTTTGCCCCAAGGCTTTTTTTTTCTTTGAGGGAGAGATGTTCAAACCAAGCAAATGAATGCAATTTCTCCTCTTTTTATTTCAGATAGTTGTAAATAAAACTATGTTTATCTCAGTCATGTTCTGTTTAATCTAAACATGTAGAACATTCCATGGGAAAAACAAACAAACGAATCAAACCTAAGTTAGAGACATGGAAAATTTGAAAATACAGCGCAAGGTGAACAATTAGTAAATATTTAGTTGGATAATAACATGTCTCTGGTCCTGCAACTGGCAGCAATTCACCAGGAAAGCGCTGTCAGCCTCCCAGCAGCCTCAACCGGGGCGTTTGCAGGAAAACCCACATTGGGAAATGTCAGCCTCCCTTTTACCTGGAATTGCGTTTCCTTTCTCTGTCTTCTTCACACCCCTTCCCACCCCATGCGCTTTCCCCATAGTCTACGTCTCTCTCTTTTGTGGTGGTGAAGTCAGGAGTGTCCAACCTTTCGGTTTCCCTGGCCGCATCAAACAAAGAGGAACTGTCTTGGGTTGTGCACACATCATATAGTTAGCATATATACGTGATATGGCTTTTTTGTATTTTACATTAGTCTGTTTAGAAAAGCAAGAGCAATATAAAACTAGTGGGAAATTTGACCTTGTTTTTGTAAAACTAACTGACCCATATCTGGCTCAATGGAGATGGTTGCAATTCTTCGTGCGTTCTCAAGGTGCTCGTCAGAATTGTTTGTTTGAATTTTGCTCTTGGTGTGACTCTTCATTGCAAACAGCCGCTCGCAGATGCACGTGCTGCCATAAATCGAGGTCATGAATGGGGCGTGGCTGTGAGCTTCAAAAATGAGACCACACATGGGGTCGCGAAGAAAGTAAATGCTAAAAGACACACGATATCAAGCGAAAGCTTTTGTGGGGCCACGTTCCCAGCTGCCCCAGGCCCGTGGGCCATGGTTTGAACATGTCTGGGTCAAGTGACGTTTTGACCTGTTCGACCCAGATGCGGAGAAAAGTAAGTTTGGAAACTTACTCTAAGGACCCCCTCTGGTCACCAGACTGAGATGTGCATTGTGACTGTCAGTCCTGTCTTCAGATCAATTGGTTTATAGAAATGTGTGTTTGCCTGCCAGCTTAAATATTATTGTTTATTTCTGAAACAACGAAAAAGAAAACCATATGTCTAAATGCTTCAAAAACGGTCCCTTGTTCAATCGGCGCATCTTGAACAACATATGTGTGTATAATCTTTATTAAGTGAGAACTAGGAAGTAACATTTTTTATGGCGCCTTCACAGATTGGTGTTTTCCAAATAGGAACAATTTACGTTGTCATAATCTATCTCTTTTGGTGTAGGAAATATTTCTGCTCAAAAAACACAGGGTTAGCACTCTACTTAGCATAGCCTGAGCGCGACATAGGTGTGTTTTTTTAAAAAAGCATGAAAGTGGTAGAAAATCAAAAATTATTATGCAGCTGTGCGGGAAAAAGCAAACTCACAAACACACATAGACACACAATAAGCCATTTTGAGAAAATTCTTAGGCACACCCTTGTATCAAGCTCTCTAATGAGGAAAAGAGCTTTATGAAATTACGTTCATGGAAATACAGCTTTCACAATAAAAGTAAAAACGTGTCTATGTTTACTCAGGGAAGATGAGGGATTAGTTTAAATTAGTATTAATTTCTTTAACTTTTAAATTTCTCAATGAGTGTAAATTTCTTTGAAAATAGCACCTTGGGTTGTTGCATAATCATGATTGACTTCACGTACACACGTCTGCCTTGAAACTGTCCCAAATCTTTCAAGTGCTGAAAATCTTAGTTTTGGACATGTAAATTGACCAACTATCTTTGTAACAAAAGTGCTGACATATGCGGGCGCTGAAGTCCATTAATGTACAAAAATGGTGTGCGAGGTATGACAATTAGGTTTGTGAACCAACCTAGAGAAAGGGCTCCATACCCCATTGCTGCATAGCCCTACGGTCACCTTTGAAGGACTCCTTTGGCAAGCAATGCACCAAAGCCAGGTGACCGTGGTGAGATGCAGCCATGAGGTATGGAGTCCTTTCTCTAGGATGAGTTCGTGAACCCAACTGTCAGGCCTCATATGTTTACACGCGAGTGTAAATTTAGAGAAATGACAGGTGAGGAAACCGCCTCCCAGTTACCAGGCCTTGCCTCTAGAGAGGGTCTTGAGTGTGGGGGACCATGTTAACTTCTCTGTTTTTTGATTCATTAGATTACCCCCCAGTGGAACACATATGTGCATGATTCTTCTAATTGGAAACAATAAGCACACTTGTAAAGTAAAGCCAAGCATCAGTGCGTGCGTACACACACACACATGCACACACACCCCCCACACACATCCTCAGGGCCACGCTGCTCACCTGTGGAAAGTGTTGTATGAGCATGTGGCTTCGGGAGGCAGAAAAGTGCAGACATCCTATGCTCATGTCTTACGTAGCCACATCAGGCTCACTCTAATCTCAGCCTCTAGGACTCACCCACGTTTTCCTGTGTGGAGTGGCGTCTTCGTTTTTCTGATATTTCTTACACTGTGTGCATGCAGGGTTTAACTCTCCAATAGTATTAAACAAATCAAAGTTTAGAGAAAGCTCCATTATTCAGAAATGGGGGGGGTGATTTTTTCTTTTTTAGATGAGAAAATATAGTTTATTTCGAAAGTAAATTAGAAAGAGAGAAAGAGGAGATTCACCTCCCCAAGGTAGCGGAGGGAGCCATAGTCAGGAAGCAGGGTGACAGCCAGAACTCAAAGAGCACATGGCCACACCAGAGTCTAGCAAGGCAATGGCCGCAATGGCCTAGCAATGGCCGGGAGAACTTAAAATAGAGCACCACCGGCCGTCGAATCCATCCTCACGGAGACTGAGCAGCAGCTGAGCGTGGGCCTGCAGGGGAAGCTGAGGTCCACTTGGGTCCAGCCACAGCCAGCGTGGCTTAGGGATGGGCAGAGACACCATTCTCCATCCCCTCCTTGTCACCATGTTTCAGATCTTTCAGTGAAAAGTAGAGGTCCTGCTTATTTAATCTGTGGATGACATTCTATTCAGAAGAACAGTGAACATACTTGTTGGCAAAATAAGTATTCAAGAAGACTTTGGCGTTCTAGTACCATGAGCTAAGCAATGGTATATTTCATATTTTCCAGAAAGGGATATGATATTATGTGAATCAGGGTTATCTGGAGAAACTAATAGGACATAGATAACTATATCAGAGGTGATTTAGTATGAGAATCGGCAACATGATTACAAAGATTGGAAAGCCCACAATATGCCTTCTGTGAGCTGGAGATCCAGGGAAGATCGTGATTCGGTCTGGGTTGAAGGCCTGAGAACCAGAGGGGCTCATGGCACAACCCCAGTCCCAGCCCACAGGCCCAAAGACCAGAAGCAACCATCACAATTGGATATTTTCACACACTGAAATGTGATGGTGGAAAGGCACGTTCAGAGAGATCCCGTTCGGATGGTAGCAGACCTCAAACCCTCCCATACACCCACACATCACACTGAGAATGAGAAACGTGTGGATTATTTTGCCCAGGTAAAGGGAAGCCTGTGTTCTAGAACAGCTGTCTCCTATGGACTGTGTCGAGAGGTGTCAGTAGATGTTACTTTTGTGTTCTAGAGAAGCAGGATAACCCAGAGTCA
Source organism: Carlito syrichta (assembly GCF_000164805.1). Classification (NCBI taxonomy): domain Eukaryota; kingdom Metazoa; phylum Chordata; class Mammalia; order Primates; family Tarsiidae; genus Carlito; species Carlito syrichta. The sequence goes on from NW_007249740.1 coordinate 124,847, forward strand.
GCAAGTCAATGCTCTTAGGATGAATAGGTTTCAGTACACCTAACGTATTCCAAAGGTGAGGTGGGTCGCTTGGAAAACTTCACAGAGATGAAAATTCTTTATAGACAGGATTTAATCATTGAGTTAGTCATCACCACACATGGAGCTAGTCATTGCTCTTTCGGTCCCTCTTATTCATGAAAAACTCCAATCTGAAGGGTCATTGATACACATGGGCAGAGCGAGGGCTTCCTCAGATGGCTGGTGGTTTCAAGGCTGTGACCAGCATCACACTGGACCACCTGATGCTAAGACTAGGTCCATGTTGAATACTCTCTTTGAAGCACGTAATAATTTTGGACACATATGAAAATACACTTTGACCGTTAGTGGGAGTTCATCACACATCTTCAGACAATGAGAGATACGTGATTCACCAAGTCCCACCTTCTGAGATCTCCCTGTTCCAAACCTAAAGCAAAGGTGAAATCACATATTTCAGCATTATTTTCTTTGTTCTTAATTTTTGGCTGCTTCTAAAAGAAAGAAAAAACACACAAAACTATGTGTCAGGGTGACATATGTGAATTATACTAATCTCACACAGCAATGAAGCAAAAATCACCACTCAAGTCCCAGAGGACTGCCCTCCATTCCAAAAGCAGGAAAAAATCTTAATTGATTTCCACTGTGTCTCTGATGTGAAACAAAGAATTAAAATTCCAAGGCTCTAGAATAAAACTACAAACAGTGTCAAAACACAACAAAACATTGTCAAAGCAAGCCTATGGAGACAGTATTAAGATGTCAAAATTAAAATGATGTCATTGTAAATTACAGCAGCACTTTTAAAAATGAAGCTTGAAGACCTCTATCTGTGTGAGTGTACACTGCCACTCATTTCGCACTAATTGTTCCTACCAGATGTGTAGGAGGTGTGATGAATGTTCTAAAGCTTGGGGAATGTACATTCCAAAAATAGTTAGGGCGTTGTGAACAGTAAGTTACAAAATTTCAAGTGAGTTTTGATTGTTGCTTGAAATTCACTTTATTCTTTAAACCTCAATGTCCCTGTTTTTTCTTAGCCTGAATACATATTCTACACATACATGCTACTAAAAGCTGTAGATATGTTTATATTTTCACATCCCTGCCCATAGCTGGGAACATAGAAGGAGATCAGTAATGGATTGTTTATTAAAGGGATAGGCAAGTAGAGGGAATTATTGTCTGAGCCATTCTTCCTTTTTGGAGCAAGTGCCCTCCTTTGCACCCAGACATTTCCTCAGCCTGTGGAAGGTTGGAGCCTGAAATCCTCCTTTCCTTTAAACTAGCTCCCTCTTTTAGACCATATGCACCCCCTCTTCAAGACAGGACTTTTCTCTGGAATGAACAACTCTTACAAGACCGTTGGTCTGGGAGTTTGGTCATGAGGGCCCAACAGTAACCTTCCTGAGGTCTTCACAAAGGGCTTAGGACTGAGTGACCTGGAAGCAACCTCTTTGTTCCAGAACTGCAAAGTGTCTAGGTAAAATTTGGTCATTTCAAATGAGAAGCTGGAAGAACACAGCTGAGTTTTTAATAAAATGTAATTCCTGTTATGCATTTAAATATATATGGAGTCATATACATCAAATATTACCTAAGCAGTGAACTAATAAATCCATTTTATTTTTTCTAGTCTATCTTTTTTTCTGATAAATGTGTTACTTTCATACTATAAGATGTTGAAAAAAATAATAAAAAGGATAATTAAAAATGAAGTTAAGATTAAGCTATTCAATAATATACATACAATTTTGCTTTAATTATCTGAGATAATACATTTCTTACAACAATAACAAAACTTGATATCTCATCTTTGTCGGCTCTGTTGTAGGCAGTGACAAGTCGGTCGGCCTTAAGCTCATCTATGTGCGTCTCTCTGATTGTCTCCATAGGATACATGTCTAATTTAAACTCCAAGGAGTCAACTGAGTGGGCACAGTTTTAACACTTCAATATATTTGTCCAGTTGTGGTCATGATTCTGTACCATATCAACCTGACTAGGCAGACATGTCTCCTGGAATTCCTTTGCCTGTGTGATTCTGGGTTAGGACTGGCCAGGCAGAAATCTGCATGAGATCTGGAAGTCAGATGTGGCGGTGTCTGCGCTGATGGTTGCAGGGGGAAAGTCTGTAAGAGATGATCACGGCTCCGTTCTGTCCATCACCCGCCCCACTCATTCCGAGTACTTTGCGAGACTCCAAATCAGTCGACCTGCAACCACAGGTGCCCACGTCTCACCATCTGCCCCCTTTGTAGGCAGAAACTGGCTTCCCAGATTTTTTTTTTTTTTTTTTTGCAAACACTGAGTGGACCCCACGTGCTGGTGCCTCGGGAAGACTGACCCGTTCTTTTCTCAGATTGGTGGTTCCCACATCAAGACCTTGTTCCCCAAGCCCTCCCACCACTGTCTCTGGTCTAAGGGCTGCAATAAATCCTACCATTCCCCAAACACATGAGGGTTCTTGCTTCCCTAATGAGTGGGTGCCGGACTGAGAATCTGTGGCAACAAACCCCTGACAGGTCCCAGGAGCCTGGATTTGGGGCCAGTCCCGGCAGCATTTTGAAGGGCAGGGTGGGACTTTGGGGAGATTCACAAAGGGCAGCCGAGAGGGCTCATGGGAAGGTGCAGAGAGGTAACCCTGCTGGCAACAGGCTCACCTGTGGCCATGGGAAAGATAAGTTAACCTGGCAGTTCCTAGATTTGTACTTGGCTGAGGCTTCCAGGAAGCATGTTGAAAGTGACATTGGTTCTCCTTAGCTGTCTATGGGATGGTAAAGGGACATACAAATTTAAGTGACTTGGCACTTGAATAATTTTGTAAGAGTATGAGCAGAGTATCATTCAACAGGAAACTTTGCTGTTAAGGTAATGATTTAGTTTGTTTACTGGGTGTTTCAAAGGGGCAAACAGAGAAATCGAGACAGTTACATACTGTTTTGTAGAAAGATATGAACATTCAAAATACATCCTCATAATTGCTAGTTGATCGGCCTGATCAGAGGAGAGCACTGAAGCCTGCTACTGTAATAAGACGCCAAAGAAAAAGAAGCAAAACTTGAGCATCTGCAGCTATAATTCCATTTTAGCCCATTTGCTTAATGCATTTTGTTGTTATTGAAACAACAGATTGTAGATAGATTTAGCCTCGGTATCATTATGTAATGTAGCACAGCATGCTGTGCAGATGATGGAAACTAGCGGCTCGTAAGCCAGATCTTGTAAGACATTACTCATGCCAGAAAAATAAGCAAAAAGTCAGGAGAAAAATCAAAGCCAGATACTTATCAAAAAGGCATCCGAGTTTCTGAAAAACGCAGCTGTTATCGAAATGTATTGCTCTCCTATCAGATCAATGTAGTCTAATTATGAATACAAAATTTGGGTCTGTCCTTACTTAGAAAATCTCTAGATTTATTGCAGTTTTCTGCTCTTGCTCTTTTTTCCAAGGGACTTAATTTTTGAGACAGTTTTAGTTTCACAGAAGAATCGAAGGTCCGGCGGGGTCCCACTCATGCCTTCCCCCACCATCCTCACCCCTCTTTCCCCGCAACTGCCAGAATCCACGGTCTACGTGGACACATCGTCATCATGAACCCACGGCTTCCATGAGGGTTCACTCTTGGTGTTGAAGGTGCTGTAGGCTGGGCCAGTGTATGACCTGTACCCACCGCGACAGTAGTCTACAGAGTGTTTCGCTGCCCTAAAGCCCCCCAGTGCTCCTCCGTGCTCCTTCTACTCATTCCTTGGCAACCTCCCCCACCCCTGGCAGCCACGAATCTTTTCTCTCTCTCCTTCGTGTTGCCCTTCCCAGGATGTCACGGAGTTGGAATAGTGTGTGACGTCGCCTTTTCAGATGGCCTTCTATCACTTGGCAGGAGGCATCTAATGTTCCTCCCTGTCTTCTCACGTGTTAACCTGTATTCTGTATTTTTTGTGCTGAATGATACCCCGCTATGTGGGTGCACCGCTGCTTGTTGATCCACGCACCCTCTGAATGCCGTAGTTGATCACACGTTTTGGCGATTCCAAGCAAAGCTGTTATAAACGTTTTTGTATAGGTTGTTGTGTAGCTGTACGTTTTCAACTCATGTGGGTAAATAGCAAGGAGTGAAAGCCTGGATTGCATGGTTAAATTGTGCTTGGCTTTGTAGGCCACTGCTGAGCAGTCTTCCACGGTGGTTCCACTATTTTGTATTCCCAGCAACAATCAGTGGGGGTTCTGGTTACACTAGACCCTTGCAAGCCTGTGATGTCATCAGTATCTCGGGGTTTCGCCATTCTACTACAGTATGTGTAACGGTGACCCCCTGTGTTTTAACTGGGCTGCTCCCCCATGATTTATGATGTTGAGCTCTTTTCATACGCTCGTCCTCTGCCCATCACATATGACAAGGCGTCTTTGCAGATCTTTTGCTCATTTTTCTTTTTTTGAGTTGGAGTCTCACTCTGTCGCCCAGACTGGAGTGCAGTGGCCGCTTCCGGCCACCACAGCCTCGACCTGCTGGGCTCCGGCGATCCTTCCG